>NC_057800.1:684550390-684558029 GCF_018294505.1 Triticum aestivum | reverse complement strand
TGTAACGACATCAGATATTAGCGATAAAGTGTAATTATGCTAATCGTGATTAGCTTACCGCCATGGGACACATAACAATTGCTGAACGGCCCAGGCCCACCTAGCAAATGAGTTGTCCATCTAGATGGAGACCTCCTATACGCCGTGCATTGCATCCAATACATAATGCAATCCGGCTGGGCTGGGCCATTGAAGCGGGTGCAGGTTACATAATACCCAATTACTGTAGCAATATTTTTTGAAAAGCCTGAACAATGTTTGGAAAACATGAATATTTTTTGAACCACACACATTTTCAAATTTGTGAACAAACTTTAAAATCTTGAATAGTTTCTGGAAACATGAACACTTTTTCAATCTGTGAACAACTATTGAAAACAGATATTTTTTGTCTGAAATTCTGGACAAAATTTGAAAACACGTACATTTTTTGAAATTTATGAACATTTTCTGAAACACATACATGTTTATGACAATTTGTGAAAATGAGTTTTTAAAGTTTCGAGAAAACTTTGGGAACGCATTCATTTTTAAGATGCAAACAGTTTTTTGATTAAGTAAATTTTTTAAAAAACGTAAAGATTTTTTGAAATTTTGAACAAATCTTTTAAATCAGAACATGTTATTTGTGAGCTTTTGAATTTGTTAAAAAAATAATGAAATCATCAAAAAAATTGAACATTTTCAAAAAAAGAAAAGGATAAGGACAAAAATTAAAAGGTAGAAAAGAAAACAAACAGAAAAAGGTTTGCTCCAGGAATTTTTAGAAACATTTTTTCAATCCTCGCCATTATTTTAAATCATAATTCAAAAGATGGTGTAATATTAAGTTCAACTGAAAAACCCGGAAAGCCATAAAAGAAAACAAAGAGAAGAAAAAAAATAGTTCGCTCCAAAACGGGTTGGCTCGCGCTCCAAAACGGGTTGGCTCGTGCCGGTCATCTGTTTTCGCTCGCCGTCTGCGTGAATCAGCGACAATTCGCCACAGCGAGTGACGAATACGAAATGCGGTCTGGATGGGTGCACGGTTGTTGTACACGTTTGTCTAAAAAAAGGTCGGTGCTCCTATAGGGCGCCCTGGGCGCTAGAAACATGAGCCGGCGCCCACGCGCGCCCCAAGCAGGCCACGGCCCAGCAGAGTTTGCTCCCCGGTTTTATTTTTTCGTCGATCAACAATTGACCGGTCAACCATTGAGTTTTGATAAAATTTGAAAAAGCTTAAAATCCCTTTTTGCAAAATTAGAAGAAACATGATTTCAAAAAAGTTCATGTTTTTTGCAAAAAAGTTCACAAATTTGAATAAAAAATAATTCATTGATTTTAAAAAAAGCTCCTCAATTTTGAAAAAGTTTCATAAATTTGAAAAAGTTCATTGGTTTTGAAAAACAATCATTGACTTCAGAAAAAAGGTTCACAAATTTGAAAAGTATTCATCAATTTTGAAAAAAGTTCATGAATTTGAAAAAAAGTTCATATATTTTTAAAAAAGGTTCATGAGTTTTAAAAAAGTTCGTGGATTTTGAAAAAAAATGATTTTGAAGAAATTTTCACGAATTTAGAAAAATGCATTGATTTTGAAAAAACCCGCACATTTGAAAAAAGGAAGAAGAACAATAAAAAGAAAATGCTAATAAAATGTCTGAAAACTAACCAGCAAACAGGGAAAAAGCGAAGAAAGTAATAGGAGGGAACAAAAAGCAGAAATGCACAAGCCGTCAGCTAGCGTGGTGGTTAATGTGGTTCCGTCTGAATAGAGAGGTTGTGAGTTTGAACTCGTCGCCCACACCTTTTTCTTCCTGGAGTTTAAACAGAAGGAAAAGTAGTTATGTCGGCCGGCCAGGAGTGAGTTTAAATAGAAGGAAAAGAAGTTGTGTCTGCCGGCCAGGAGCGTAACGGCGTGTGTGCGCCCGATTGAAGAAAGACTTGTAACGGGTGCAGAAGGCGCCATTTAGAAAGACATGGAGTTTAAACAGAAGAGAAAATGGTTTATGGGCCAGCGGAAATCCAATTTGGCTCCCGAGGACAAAATTTATTTTTCGAATGTCCAAAAAATTGAGACAATTATTTTTATCTTTCTCACATGCAAATGCTACCTGTAAATTTTGAGGAAAAAAGGTTAAGCATTTTGACCTGAAAAAAAAACAAATCAAAGACAAAATGTCACCCCAAATTTGTTTTTTTCACCGATAAAACACCGCTGCCCCGTTCCACATGAAAATTGCCACGCATGCTTGCGACACCAACACGATCATCAACAAAAAAATTTAGAATTTTCTGAAAACATTTACTATTTTTTGGGGGTAGTGTTCACCGAGGAGCATGTGCTCCCGAGAGCCAAATCGCCGCTCCCGCCATGGGCTAGCCAAGAACGTAGTGAGCGGTGTGCACCCGATTGCAGAAAGACTTGTAACGGGCGCAGAAAGAGCAATTTGGGAATTGCCAAAGAATAATGAACGAATACCCCTGAGGCTGCGTCTAATGGTTCGCCCCAATAGGCTCACCAACTCAGAGATTGTTCTATTTTTCGGTGGCATGTTTTTTTTGGAACAAAGACGCTAGAAGCGTCCAACTTTAAATTAATAAAGCCATGAGACACTGATCATACAAGGTTCAAACAACAAAAGCAAAAGGATAAAGCAGTTCCGCTCGGCCATCCACCCACACACAAGGTTCAAGAGCAAGCAGGCTCAAATATTACAACCAAGGAGACAACCAGCATTGCTAGGCCACGCCGGCAGTAGTCAACTCCAAAAGCATCATCCGCGCGACGGGTCTTGTATTGCCAAAGTCTAAATCGTCTTGATGCGCATCGTGGCCTCTGTCATGCGACCAGCATCGCGCTCCTTCCCAGGCGGTATCCATGTCTGTAAAAATAAGTGGCATTTGAAGATCACATCAGCGAGATGATTAGGAAATTTCTTCTCAATCGTAATTTTATTCCGCGTCGTCCATAGAGCCCACGGCAGCGCCCCTACGCATCGCCAAGCTATTCTACCGTTGGTCCCTTTTTGTGTTTTGATTAACGTAAGCAAGTCAGCACCCGAAGCGGGGTTCCAGTTCGAGTGGAATGCATCCCTAACCGCACTCCACGCGAGCTTGGCCAGGTGGCATCTAAAGAACACGTGGTTTGCGTCTTTACCTAGACCGCACAATTACACAAGAGCCATCGGCCGGGCCGTTGCGTTTGGCAAAGTTGTCCGAGGTAGGCAGCCTATTCCTAAACATTTGCCACATGAAGATTTTAATTTTCAAGGGCAAGCCTGCCTTCCATAGTCCCCTTGCTATGTCTATCGCATTCCCTTTGGTAAGTCTGTTATAAAGAGATTTCACCAAAAAAAATTGGAGGCCGTCAAGCTCCATTCAACGGAATCAGCACCCGCACCTAAACGATAACTGCCAATTTTTTGAACCAGGTCATCCCATGACTCTCGTTCGGCATTGGTGAGTGCCCGCAAAAAATGTATCACTGGGGGAGAGGCACTCAAAGCGTCCCAACCATGATATTGATGTTAATGGCGATCTGGTACAGGTTGGGGTGGCTCTGCCAAAGGGGAGCGGGTCCCAGCCAACAATCTAGCCAAAAACGAGTAGATTGGCCATTGTCGATCTGGAACTTGGCGTCAACCTGAAAGTGCAACTATCCCTAGGTGGTTTTGGTAATTCGTAACAACATATAGTTCATTGAGCTAATGCTATTTCAAGATTAATATCTCAGGAAAGCTCAATGATTGGCATGGCATGGATGAGAAAAGTGGACCCCTCAAAATGCTAAGGACAAAGGATTGGCTGAAGCTCAAAGCTCAAGACTCTACTTTCTATTTTAGTGATCCAAGATCACATTCAGTCCATAGGAAAAACCAATACTATCAAGGAGGGATGAGGTTTTGCTTAATGAGGTTCTTGCTCAAAATGCTTAGTGATATGCTCCAAAAACCGTCAACTACTTTCTCACATCCACATATGACCTAAACCAAAAAGTCAAATTCGGCCCCACCGATTCTTTCTATCCGGCGCCACCGAGTTTCAAATGTCATAGCCACTGTCACAAACCCTAGGCAAATCGGTCTCACCGATAGGGATCTCGGTCTCACCAAGATGGGATTGTAATCTCTCTGTTTCCCTTCGTAATATTTCGGTCTCACCGAGATGAGCGATCGGTCCCACCGAGATTGCAATGTAAACTCTCTGTTTTCCCTTCGTAACATTACGGTCTCATCGAAATGAGCGATGGTCCTACCGAGTTGCATGTCGGTCCCACTGAAAACCCTAACGGTCACTAGCTTTGCTAAATCGGTCAGACCGAGTTTAACCATTCGGTCCCACCGAGTTTGGGAAGTTATGTGTAATGGTTAGATTTTGTGTGGAGGCTATAAATACCCCTCCACCTCCTCTTCATTCATGGAGAGAGCCATCAGAACAAACCTACACTTCCAACCTATATTTTCTGAGAGAGAACCACCTACACTTGTGTTGAGACCAAGATATTCCATTCCTACCATATGAATCTTGATCTCTAGCCTTCCCCAAGTTGCTTTCCACTCAAATCTTCTTTCCACCAAATCCAAATCCTGTGAGAGAGAGAGTTGAGTGTTGGGGAGACTATCATTTGAAGCACAAGAGCAGGGAGTTCATCATCAACACACCATTTGTTACTTCTTGGAGAGTGGTGTCTCCTAGATTGGCTAGGTATCACTTGGGAGCCTCCGACAAGATTATGGAGTTGAACCAAGGAGTTTGTAAGGGCAAGGAGATCGCCTACTTTGTGAAGTTCTACCGTTAGTGAGGCAAGTCCTCCGTGGGCGATGGCCATGGTGGGATAGACAAGTCTGCTTCTTCGTCGACCCTTCGTGGGTGGAGCCCTCTGTGGACTCGGGCAACCGTTACCCTTCGTGGGTTAAAGTCTCCATCAACATGGATGTACGATAGCACCACCTATCGGAACCACGACAAAAACATTCGTGTCTCCAATTGCGTTTGAATCCTCTAAACCCTTCCCTTTACATTCTTGCAAGTTACATGCTTTACTTTCCGCTGCTCATATACTCTTTGCATGCTTGCTTGAATTGTGTTAAGATTGCTTGACTTGTCCATAGTTGCTAAAATCTGCCAAGAACTAAAATTGCAAAAGGCTAGATTTTTATTTGGTCAAGTAGTCTAATCATCCCCCCTCTAGACATACTTTTGATCCTACAAGTGGTATCAGAGCCAGGTTTCCATTTGCTTTGATTTTCATAGCTTTTGGAAGTCATAGCCTTGGTTTCACAACCAAGGAGAGTATGGAGTCTAGCGAGGGAAATTACCACCATAGAGGTCCTTACTTTGATGGTACTAACTTTGCTAGTTGGAAGCATAAGATGAAAATGCATATTCTTGGACATAACCCCGCCGTTTGGGCTATTGTGTGTGTTGGCTTGCAAGGTGAATTCTTTGATGGGAGAGAACCGAATCGTGAAGCTACCGCGGAAGAGTTGAAGATGCTGCAATACAATGCTCATGCTTGTGATATCCTCTTCAACGGATTGTGCCCCGAAGAATTCAACAAAATCAACCGTCTTGAGAATGCAAAGGAAATTTGGGATACTTTGATTGATATGCACGAAGGTACCGACTCCGTCAACGAATCCAAGTTGGATGTGCTTCAAAGTCAACTTGACAAATTCAAAATGAAGGATGGTGAAGGTGTCGCTGAAATGTACTCTAGGCTTGCTCTTATCACAAATGAGATTGCCGGCTTAGGAAGTGAAGAGATGACCGACAAATTCATCATCAAGAAGATCCTAAGAGCCTTGGATGGAAAATACGATACCGTATGCACATTGATCCAAATGATGCCAAATTACAAAGATCTCAAGCCAACGAAAGTCATTGGAAGAATTGTTGCTCATGAGATGTCACTCAAGGATAAGGAGGAGCTCCATAACAAGTCAAGTGGTGCTTACAAAGCCTCATGTGAAGCTCCCACATCATCAAGTGAGAAACAAACCTTCAATGAAGAAGTGAGCCTAATGGTGAAGAACTTCAACAAGTTCTACAAGAATAGAAGCAACGAGAGAAGTTCCAAGTCAAGGTACTACAATGAAAAAAGATCTTCTAATCGAGAGCGAAACTGCTACAATTGTGGAAGACCCGGACACTACTCCAATGAGTGTACGGCTCCCCACAAGAGAAGAGAAGATTCTCCCAAAAGAAGTAGAAGAGAAGAATCACCATCGAGGGAGAGAAGGAGTAGGGATGGTCATTATGAACGAAGACCCTCTCGGAGAAGCAAGGATTTGGAAAGGAAGGACAAGTCATCAAGGAGCTACACAAAACGAAGACATCAAGCTCATGTTGCTGAATGGGTATCCAGCTCCGACTCCGATAGTCACTCCGAGAGAAGCTATCACTCTGACTCAGAATATACTCAAGATGAAGGTGTTGCCGGTCTAGCACTTGTGTCAACCAACTCCTATGACATATTTGATTCACCAAATGAAGGAATTGGAAGATGCTTCATGGCTAAAGGCCCAAAGGTATCACACCCCAAGTATGTTGATTTCAATAGTGATGAAGATGACTTGTTAGGTGATGATGATTTACTTGTTGACAACTCTAATGATGATTACTATGATGAAACGTCAATTAATCATGCTAATCAAGATGAAACGAATGACAATGATAAGGAGAAGGTTGAGTCTCTAACTAAAGAACTAAACACTCTTCAGTTAGCTCATGAAACTATCTTAGGAGATCATCGAGAACTTTTAAGGACTCATGAGAAATTACGTTTTGAGAAGCTCAATCTTGAGCACGAGCATGAGTTCTTAAAGGCAATCAATGATGATCTTCGCAAGAAAAGTTCTTCTTACATTGCCAAGCATTTACTCTTATCCACTTACATGCCTCAAGTCAAGTCTAGTAACAAGAACAAGAAGGATTCTTCTTCAAGTAGTAACAATAATCATGCTAAATCCAATATTGTTGCTTCTAGTAGTTCTCTTGATTCCACTAATGATTCTCTTAGCCAAGTTACACTTGAGCAAGAAAATAGCTTATTGAAGGGAATCATAGAGAAAGGTGTTTACAAGAGCCTTGCCGGGAGTAAGCAATTCGAGGAAATTGTACGCAAGCAAGGAAGGCACCGGAAGAATCAAGGTATTGGATTTGAACGAAAGTTTAATGCCAATGGAGTTGAGTGGGAAGAATATCAATACCCCAAGAGGAAGTTTGTTCCTCAACAAGAGAAGTATGATCCTACTTCTTTCAAGGGGACACAAGCTCATGATGATCTTCCACCACAAGACCACAAGGAAAAAGGTAAGGACAAGCTTCAAGAGGAAATTGATGCATTTTAAGAAGTTCCTAAGGCCTTGGTCAAGTGGGTTCCCAAGACTACATCAAGTTCCACTTCATCAAGTACAACTACATCAAGTTCCAATTGGGATTTATTATCCACTTTTATATTATTTTTGGGACTAACCTATTAATCGGAGGCCCAACCCAGAATTGCTGTTTTTTGCCTGTTTTAGGGTTTCGAAGAAAAGGAATATCAAACGGAGTCCAAACGGAATGAAACCTTCGGGAACGTGATTTTCTCAACGAACAAGACTCGGGAGACTTGGACCCTACGTCAAGAAAGAAAAGAGGAGGCCACGAGGTA
>NC_057800.1:684518969-684550162 GCF_018294505.1 Triticum aestivum | reverse complement strand
GCTCAATTCTATCAATTGCTCAACACTAATTTGTTCACCCACCATAGAATACTTATGCTCTCGAGAGAAGCCACTAGTGAACCCTATGGCCCCCGGGTCTATCTTCATCATATTAATCTCCTACTACTTCGTTATTTCCTTTGCTATTTACTTTGCCTTTATTTTACTTTGCATCTTTATCATAAAAATACCAAAAATATTATCTTATCATATCTATCAGATCTCACTCTCGTAAGTGGCCTTATAGGGATTGACGACCCCTATTTGCGTTGGTTGCGAGGATTTTTTTTTTGTGCAGGTACAAGGGACTCGCGCGTAGCCTCCTACTGGATTGATACCTTGGTTCTCAAAAACTGAGGGAAATACTTACGCTACTTTGCTGCATCATCCCTTCCTCTTCGGGGAAAACCAACGCAGTGCTCAAGAGGTAGCAAGAAGGATTTCTGGCGCCGTTGTCGGGGAGGTCTATGCAAAAGTCAACATACCAAGTACCCATCACATACCCTTATCTCCCGCATTACATTATTTGCCATTTGCCTCTCATTTTCCTCTCCCCCACTTCACCCTTGCCGTTTTATTCTCCCTCTCTCTCTATCCTCCCTCTCTTTCTCTATTTGCCTCTTTTTGCCCGCTTGCTTTTTGTTTGCTCGTGTGTTAGTTTGCTTGCTTGTCACGGTGGCTCAAGATAATACTAAATTGTGTGACTTCACCAATACCAACGATAATGATTTTATTAGCACTCCGATTGCTCCTCTTACCGATGCTGAATCTTGTGAAATTAATACTGCTTTGCTGAATCTTGTTATGAAAGATCCATTTTCCGGCCTTCCTAGTGAAGATGCCGCTACCCATCTAAATAGCTTTGTTGATTTGTGTGATATGCAAAAGAAGAAAGATGTGGTTAATGATATTGTTAAATTTAAGCTATTTCCTTTTTCGCTTAGAGATCGTGCTAAAGCTTGGTTTTCGTTTTTGCCTAAAAATAGTATTGATTCATGGAATAAGTGCAAAGATGCTTTTATCTCTAAGTATTTTCCTCCTACTAAGATCATCTCTCTTAGAAACGACACTATGAATTTTAAGGAACTTGATCATGAATATGTTGCACAAGCTTGGGAGAGAATGAAATTAATGATACGTAATTGCCCTACTCATGGTTCAAATTTGTGGATGATTATACAAAATTTTTATGCCGGATTGAATTTTGCTTCCAGAAATCTTTTAGATTCGGCCGTGGGAGGCACTTTTATGGAAATAACTTTAGGATAAGCTACTAAACTCCTATATAATATTATGGTTAATTATTCTCTGGCATACTGAAAGGTCTACTAATAAAAAGGTGCATGCGATAGAAGAAATTAATGTTTTGAGTGGAAAGATGGATGAACTTACGAAATTATTTGCTAATAAGAGTGTTTCTTCTGATCCTAATGATATGCCCTTGTCTACTTTGATTGAGAATAATAATGAATCTATGGATGTGAATTTTGTTGGTAGGAACAATTTTGGTAACAACGCGTATAGAGGAAATTTTAACCCTAGGCCTTATCCTAGTAATTCCTCTAATAATTATGGTAATTCCTACAACAATTCTTATGGAAATTATAATAAGATGTACTCTGATTTTGAATCTAATATTAAAGAATTTATTACTTTGCAAAAGAATTTTAATGCTATGATTGAAGAAAAATTGCTTAAGATTGATGATTTGGCTACGAACGTTGATAGAATTTCTCTTGATGTTGATTCTTTGAAACTTAGATCTATTCCACCTAAGCATGATATCAATGAGTCTCTCAAAGCCATGAGAATTTCCATTGATGAGTGCAAAGAAAGAACCGCTAGGATGCGTGCTAAGAAAGATGCCTTTATAAGAGCGTGTTCTTCTAGTTCCTATGAAAATAAAGATGACGATCTAAAAGTTATTGATGTGTCCCCTATTAAATCTTTGTTTTGCAATATGAATCTTGAAAATGATGGGACTGAATATGATCCACCTTTACCTAGAAGGCGTTCCAAGAATTCGGAATTTGTTGATCTTGATGCTAAATTTGATAAAAGTGGGATTGTAGAAATTAAAACCCCAGATGTTGCTAAACCCACTATTATGGATTTAAAGGAATTTAACTATGAAAATTGCTCTTTGATTGATTGTATTTCCTTGTTTCAATCTGTCCTAAATTCTCCTCACACTTATAGTCAAAATAAAGCATTTACTAAACATATCGTTGATGCCCTGATGCAATCTTATGAAGAAAAACTTGAATTGGAAGTTTCTATCCCTAGAAAACTTTATGATGAGTGGGAACCAACTAATAAAATTAAAATTAAAGATCATGAATGCTATGCTTTATGTGATTTGGGTGCTAGTGTTTCCATGATTCCAAAGACTTTGTGTGATTTGTTAGGTTTCCCTGATTTTGATGATTGCTCTCTAAACTTGCACCTTGCGGATTCCACCATTAAGAAACCTATGGGAAGAGTTAATGATGTTCTTATTGTTGCAAATAGGAATTATGTGCCCATAGATTTTATTGTTCTTGACATAGATTGCAATCCTTCATGTCCTATTATTCTTGGTAGACCTTTCCTTAGAACGATTGGTGCAATTATTGATATGAAGGAAGGAAATATTAGATTCCAATTTCCATTAAGGAATGGCATGGAACACTTTCCTAGAAAGAAAATTAAATTACCTTACTAATCTATTATGAGAGCCACTTATGGATTGCCTACCAAAGATGGCAATACCTAGATCTATTCTTGCTTGTTATGCCTAGCTAGGGGCGTTAAACGATAGCGCTTGTTGGGAGGCAACCCAATTTTATTTTTATTCCTTGATTTTTGCTCCTGTTTAGTAATAAATAATTTATGTATCCTCTGTTTTGATTGTGTTTTTTGTTTAATTAGTGTTTGTGCCAAGTAGAACCGTTGGGAAGACTTGGGGAATGTCTTGTTGAACTTGCTGTAAAAAACGGAAACTTTAGCGCTCACGAGAACTACTGCCATTTTTATTTGGAAAGTGATATTTAGTTAATTCTTTTTGCAGATGATTAATAGATAAATTCCTAACGTCCAGAAATATATTTTAGAATTTTTGGGGTTCCATATCTTGAGCTAGCTACAGATTACTACAGACTGTTCTGTTTTTGACAGATTCTATTTTTCGTGTGTTGTTTGCATATTTTGATGAATCTATGGCTAGTAAAATAGTTTATAAACCATAGAGAAGTTGGAATACAGTAGGTATAACACCAATATAAATAAAGAATGAGTTCATTACAGTACCTTGAAGTGGTCTTTTATTTTCTTTCGCTAATGGAGCTCACGAGATTTTCTACTTTAAGTTTTGTGTTGTGAAGTTTTCAAGTTTTGGGTAAAGATTTGATGGATTATGGAACAAGGAGTGGCAAGAGCCTAAGCTTGGGGATGCCCATGGCACCCCAAAGATAATCTAAGGACACCTAAAATCCAAAGCTTGCGGATGCCCCGGAAGGCATCCCCTCTTTCGTCTACTTCTATCGGTAACTTTACTTGGAGCTATATTTTTATTCGCCACATGATATGTGTTTTGCTTGGAGCGTCTTGTATTATTTGAGTCTTTGCTTGTTAGTTTACCACAATCATCCTTGCTGTACACACCTTTTGAGAGAGCCATACATGATTTGGAATTTGTTAGAATACTCTATGTGCTTCGCTTATATCTTTTGAGTTATATAATTTTGCTCTAGTACTTCACTTATATCTTTAAGAGCACGGTGGTGGATTTGTTTTATAGAAACTATTGATCTCTCATGCTTCACTTAGATTATTTTGAGAGTCTTAAATAGCATGGTAATTTGCTTATAATCTTAATATGCTTGGTAGATAAGATTAGTAATAAAACTTCCTTATGAGTGTGTTGAATACTATGAGAAGTTTGATGCTTGATAATTGTTTTGAGATATGGAGATGGTGATATTAAAGTCATGCTAGTTGAGTAGTTGTGAATTTGAAGAATACTTGTGTTGAAGCTTGTGATTCCCGTAGCATGCACATATGGTGAACCGTTATGTGATGAAGTCAGAGCATGATTTATTTTTTGATTGTCTTCCTTATGAGTGGCGGTTGGGGACGAGCGATGGTCTTTTCCTACCAATCTATCCCCCTAGGAGCATGTGCGTAATACTTTGCTTTGATAACTTGTAGATTTTTGCAATAAGTATATGAGTTCTTTATGACTAATGTTGAGTCCATGGATTATACGCACTCTCACCCTTCCACCTTTGCTAGCTTCTCTAATACCGCGCACCTTTCGCCGGTATCATACACCCACCATATACCTTCCTCAAAATAGCCACCATACCTACCTATGGATTTATTATCCATTTTTATATTATTTTTGGGACTAACCTATTAACTGGAGGCCCATCCCAGAATTGTTGTTTTTTGCCTGTTTTAGGGTTTCGAAGAAAAGGAATATCAAACGGAGTCCAAACGGAATGAAACCTTCGGGAACGTGATTTTCTCAACGAACAAGACCCGGGAGACTTGGACCCTACATCAAGAAAGAAAAGAGGAGGACACGAGGTAGGGGCGCGCCTACCCCCACCCCCCCAGGCACGCCCTCCACCCTCGTGGGCCCCCTGTTGCTCCACCGACGTACTCCTTCATCCTATATATACCTACGTACCCCCAAACGATCAGATACAAAGCCAAAAACCTAATTCCACCGCCACAACTTTCTGTATCCACGAGATCCCATCTTGGGGCCTGTTCCGGAGCTCCACCGGAGGGGGCATCAATCACGGAGGGCTTCTACATCAACACCATATCCCCTCTGATGAAGTGTGAGTAGTTTACCTCAGGCCTACGAGTCCATAGTTAGTAGCTAGATGGCTTCTTCTCTCTTTTTGGATCTCAATACAATATTCTCCCCCTCACTTGTGGAGAACTATTCGATGTAATCGTCTTTTTGTGGTGTGTTTGTTGAGACCGATGAATTGTGGGTTTATGATCAAGTCTATCTATGAATAATATTTGAATCTTCTCTGAATTCTTTTATGTATGATTGGTTATCTTTGCAAGTCTCTTCAAGTTATCAGTTTGGTTTGGCCTACTAGATTGATCTTTCTTGCAATGGGAGAAGTGCTTAGCTTTGGGTTCAATCTTGCGGTGTCCTTTCCCAGTGACAGTAGGGGTAGCAAGGCACGTATTGTATTGTTGCCATCGAGGATAACAAGATGGGGTTTTCTTCATATTGCATGAGTCTATCCCTCTACATCATGTCATCTTGCTTAAGGCGTTACTCTATTTTTAACTTAATACTCTAGATGCATGCTAGATAGCGGTCGATGAGTGGAGTAATAGTAGTAGATGCAGGCAGGAATCGGGCTACTTTTCTCGGACGTGATGCCTATATACATGATCATACCTAGATATTCTCATAACTATGCTCAATTCTGTCAATTACTCAACAGTAATTTGTTCACCCACTGTAGAATACTTATGCTCTCGAGAGAAGCCACTAGTGAAACCTATGGCCCCCAGGTCTATCTTCATCACATTAATCTCCTGCTACTTAGTTATTTCCTTTGCTATTTACTTTGCCTTTATTTTACTTTGCATCTTTATCATAAAAATACCAAAAATATTATCTTATCATATCTATCAGATCTCACTCTCGTAAGTGGCCTTATAGGGATTGACAACCCCTATTTGCGTGAGTTGCGAGGATTTATTTGTTTTGTGCAGGTATGAGGGACTCACGCATAGCCTCCTACTGGATTGATACCTTGGTTCTCAAAAACTGAGGGAAATACTTACGCTACTTTGCTGCATCTTCCCTTCCTCTTCGGGGAAAACCAACGCAGTGCTCAAGAGGTAGTAGTACATCACTCTATGTCTATGGATATTCTTGTTTGTTCCTTGTGGGACTAACCCGTGTAGGTATTGAAAGTGCAATTCACTCTAAAGGATAGCTCCGAATGATCTACATCAACTTAGAGCATCCACATCTTCAACGCCTACATGAAGTCATCATCGACAAAACCCAAGGTTAGTTCATCCCTCTTAGGGGGGATCTCACATCTAGGGGGAGTTTACTCTAAGAATTGAGCTAAAGCAACTCTAATGGTGTGAACACAACAATGCTTTATGTAAAAGTGGTAACCCCACTTGTGCTTAAACGATGAGTATGACCTACGATCAAATGTTCTCATTTGACTCCTAAGTCAATATACTCATATATAGATGACCTAGTCATCGCCAATTGCTTGATAGATGCTAGAATTGTTTGTGCATGCTTTGCCACATATTTCATTTGTCATTTTATTGTGTGAGCATGTTGGTTGCATAATTTACTCATTCGAGGACATCCACTTGTTGTTTTGATTGGTTGGTTTCCTTTTCTTTTGCCAAGTGGATGGACAAGAATGCCTAAGAACCTTCTCTAGCTATCTATGCTTTTCTCGTCTCAAACTCCATTCATGTTGCATCCCAAAATTTGATCAAGTCAGATTCGAACCACTCTATGTGAGGAGCACTCGGAGTCCCCGATTCGTCATAGACTTAAAAATCCAAAACTTCTTTGTGCGTTTCGGTCTGACCGATTCATCCATTTCGGTCATACCGAGATCACTAAGTCGATCTAGGTTTTCAATCTCGGTGCAAACGATTTGAACTTTCCGGTCACACCGAGTTTCAGTAACTGCTTGCAGTTATGAATGTCGGTGCCACCGAGTTGTTCCACTCGGTCACACCGACAGAGTCAGGCTATATATATCCGCGGCCCAAATTTTGGAAAACTTTCCGAACCTTCTCGCCCGCGCTTAGCCTGCTCTGCCTCCCTGGGTCTCCGGATCATACTCCTCATCGCCAGCCGCCTCCTATCGCTGGTCTCCGCCGCCGTCAACGGGTTCGTCTCCGCCGTTGCCGCTGTAGCAAGTTCATCGCCGAACTAGGGTATGGACTTGAACTTTGTGCTGTTCTAACTCCGATTCCCCAGCACATTGCTTTGCCATACATCTTGCCACAATTGAGATCAATCCATCCATCAAGAACACTCCGTAGTTTAGTCGTGAATTGAAAATTTAGGGTTAGGTTTCCGCCGAAACCATCTCGGACCGACCGAGTTGATGAAATCGGTTCCACCAATTTGGCTCAGGCCATTGCACATGTGATTCTCGGTCTGACCGAGAATTGCAAATCGGTGTGACCAAGTTAAGCACTTTGTGAAACCCTAGCAGTCTCGGTGCCACCGAACTATGACTCGGTCTGACCGAGTTCACTATTTTAGGTTCCAAAAGCTGCTTCGGTATCACCGAGTTTGCAAATCGGTAGATCTGAAATGCTTTCTGTGGAAAACTAAAACTGAATTTTTAACTCATTCTTTTGCAAAAACCTCTATACTTTGTGATGCTCATCCACTCTACCTCATCTATAATCTATTCATAGGGTGTTGTCAGTGTTTGCATCATGTCAGATCAGAGTGACAGTTAGAACAAGTCAGAGGAACAGGTTCACTTGAGTGAGGGCACTAGTCCCTCTAGCAGCTCAGATGATGGCAGCACGAGCACACCAAGCAATCTGCCATAGGCTGCCACAAGGGCCAGCAAGAAAAGAACCTCAGAGTCAGAGGATGAGGACTATGTGGCTGAGGAGGAAGAAACCACCTCAAAGAGGAAAGTCCTGAAAAAGGAATATGGCACAGCTGCTGCCACTAAGCCAGGGATGAGGCAAAAGGTTCCTGCCAAGAGAGCTCCAATGTCAAAAGCCAGAACATCTACTCAAGAGACTTTGGGATCTGCACCCAAAGAGAAGGATGTGGCAGAAAAGAAAAGAAAGGAAAGGGTCAAGAAGACCACTGCCAAAGTGCTTGGGAGATTTTCAATAATGAAAGACTCTAAAGAAGAGGAAGAGGATGCTGCACCAGCACCTAAAGCTCAGAAGCTTATGGGAGATGCCATAAGATCAGGGGCTGCTTCATCTAAGTCCAAAGAAACTTCTAAGCCAGCTGCTCCAAAACCCAAAACTGCACCCAAGAGGAGCACCAGGAACATCCCAGCAGCAGAGAAGAACAAGGCCCCAATGCCTGAAGCTGCAATGGAAGAAGAAGGTGATTCTGTTGTCCTGAGGAAATTGAAGCCAAAAAATCCAGATCACAATGATGCTCATCCAGTAGCTGAGAACATGAAGATAAGGAAGGATTCAGGATTGAGGCTATGGAGAGAGTCAGATCCATATGCCACCAGGAGAAGGACTGTTGTGGACTACAGGTTCCATACAAAGGAACAGCAGGACTTCTATGAGACCATCTTGCTTGACAAGAAGCCAATAGTGTGTGACATGAGATGGGTTGATTGGAAATTCATTGAGGAAAATGAGGATCACTTCCCTGGTGTATATGAAAGCTTCAAGGCTTGTGGAGTTGATGAGTTTGTGGCTCAGAAGCTCACAAAATGGAATGATGAGCTCATCATGCAGTTCTACTCCACAGCTCACTTCTACCCAGATGGAAGGATTGTCTGGATGTCTGAAGGCACTAGGTACCAGTCAACAGTTGCAGAATGGGCTAAGTTGATCAATGCCCCAGAAGAACATGAAGATGACCTGGATGTCTATGCCAACAAGAAGAAGGATCACAACATGATGGCACACATGTACAAGGAGATCCCAGATGCTGCTCTTGAAACACACAAGTTTGGATATGTACAGTACCTTCTGTCAGGCTTGCCAACTATCAAGTGGATCCTCAGGCACACTCTCTTGCCAAAGTCAGGTGATCACAAGATGATCAGAGGCCATGCAATTAACTTGCTTCACATCTTTGATGTTCCACAGAAGTTCAAAGTCATAAGCCTAATAGTGGAAACCATAAAGAGGACAGCTGCAGATCAGAAGAGGAGTTGTGGATATGCCCCACAGATTCAGGAGCTGATTAACTCCAAGATGGGCACTAGCACATATCTACTGGACAAGGAGCACCTAGCCATCTACCCAGACTTTGAGGACAACACTGTGGTGATGGATGAAAATGAACCATCTTCTGTGCACGCACAAGCCAAGAAGGAGAAGGCAAGGGCTGAAAAGACTGCAAGGATGCCAACTACTGAAGAGGCATCTCAGTATCTTCTGAAGAGCACGCATGAACAGCTTGGCTGCTTGATTGCCTCCACTATGAGGATTGAGACGGTACTGGCCACCCTGACTCAAAACCAAGAGAGCTTGGAGAGGATCGTGGAGCAGAAGTTCTATGACCTAGATATGAAGGTCACTGAGATCCAGTCAGTCGTTGAGCAACTTCAGGATGAAGTGCAGGAGAAGAAGGGCAAGACAACCACGGATGCTTTTGCTAGAATGCCCAGAGGTCAGAGGTCTGCTGCAGTGCCTATTCCTGACACCAGAGCTACTTCATCTGCACCAGCTACAGCTTCAGTGCCACCGGCTCCAGCACCTACTCCACCAGCTCCATCTACATCGACTGATGCCTTCGTTCTTGGAGTTCTGTCTACACCACCACCTGAAGACCAAGCCTGAGTGTCGATCTAGCACTATGCATTTTTTATGAACTTTTTGGTAACTTGTTGCCAAAGGGGGAGAAAATGTATAGATCATAGGCTTCGAGAGAGAGCATTGCTTTTTATCCTCTCTTTTTCTTTGGTGGTTAAACTTCGTTTATTTGCTTGGTTGAGATACTTTATACTTTGTGCTTTCTTTGATGATCATGTGTTTGATCATATGCTACCTTAATGCTTGTTGGATGACATTATCCTTTTATATGTTCACTCACTTTGCTTGGTGATGAGTGCATGTACTTTAATTATTATCATTTTGAGCGCTCCACCAAGATGTATGTGACATGGAAGAGTAACCCATGATCCTAACTCTTTGTGCATTTGCAGTCCAAAGCAAATCTTAAACTATGCACAAATTTAGGGGGAGCTCTTGCTTTTCACATACTTCTCAAAGGGATAATGTTTTTCACTCTTATTATCATTTGTCGAAGCTTTGATCTATATGTTGTCATCAATTACCAAAAAGGGGGAGATTGAAAGTGCAACTATCCCTAGGTGGTTTTGGTAATTCCTAACAACATATAGCTCATTGAGCTAATGCTATTTCAAGATTAATATCTCAGGAAAGCTCAATGATTGGCATGGCATGTATGAGAAAAGTGGACCCCTCAAAATGCTAAGGACAAAGGATTGGCTCAAGCTCAAAGCTCAAGACTCTACTTTATATTTTAGTGATCTAAGATCACATTGAGTCTGTAGGAAAAGCCAATACTATCAAGGAGGGATGAGGTGTTGCTTAATGAGGTTCTTGCTCAAAATGCTTAGTGATATGCTCCAAAAACCCTCAACTACTTTCTCACATCCACATATGACCTAAACCAAAAAGTCAAATTCGGCCCCACAATTTCATTCTATCCGGCGCCACCGAGTTTCAAATGTCATAGCCACTGCCACAAACCCTAGGCAAATCGGTCTCACCGAGATGGGATTGTAATCTCTCTGTTTCCCTTCGTAACATTTTGGTCTCACCGAGATGAGCGATCGGTCCCACCGAGATTGCAATGTAAACTCTCTGTTTTCCCTTCGTAACGTTTCGGTCTCACGTAAATGAGCGATCGGTCCTACCGAGTTGCATGTCGGTCCCATCGAAAACCCTAACGGTCACTAGCTTTGCTAAATCGGTCAGACCGAGTTTAACCATTCGGTCCCACCAAGTTTGGGAAGTAATGTCTAACGGTTAGATTTTGTGTGGAGGCTATAAATACCCCTCCACCTCCTCTTCATTTGGGGAGAGAGCCATCAGAACAAACCTACACTTCCAACCTATATTTTCTGAGAGAGAACCACCTACACTTGTGTTGAGACCAAGATATTCCATTCCTACCATATGAATCTTGATCTCTAGCCTTCCCCGAGTTGCTTTCCACTCAAATCTTCTTTCCACCAAATCCAAAACCTGTGAGAGAGAGTTGAGTGTTGGGGAGACTATCATTTGAAGCACAAGAGCAAGGAGTTCATCATCAACACACCATTTGTTACTTCTTGGAGAGTGGTGTCTCCTAGATTGGCTAGGTGTCACTTGGGAGCCTCCGACAAGATTGTGGAGTTGAACCAAGGAGTTTGTAAGGGTAAGGAGATCGCCTACTTCATGAAGATCTACCGCTAGTGAGGCAAGTCCTTCGTGGGAGATGGTCATGGTGGGATAGACAAGGTTGCTTCTTCGTGGACCCTTCGTGGGTGGAGCCCTCCGTGGACTCGCGCAACCGTTACCCTTCGTGGGTTGAAGTCTCCATCAACATGGATGTACGATAGCACCACCTATCGGAACCATGACAAAAACATCCGTGTCTCCAATTGCGTTTGAATCCTCCAAACCCTTTTTACATTCTTGCAAGTTACATGCTTTACTTTCCACTTCTCATATACTCTTTGCATGCTTGCTTGAATTGTGTTAAGATTGCTTGACTTGTCCATAGTTGCTAAAATCTGCCAAGAACTAAAATTGGGAAAAGGCTAGATTTTTATTTGGTCAAGTAGTCTAATCACCCCCCTCTAGACATACTTTCAATCCTACACAACCGTAAAAGCGGGCAGGACCGCTTGGATCCCATTCCAAAATGCTGATTCATTCGGCGAGGCCGTGAAGGGATTCCCGTTAGGGAAATATTTCGCTTTTAGGAGCTGTGCCCATAGTCCCGACTCATTTTGGGCAAGCCGCCACCACCATTTGGAGAGGAGAGCGGCGTTCATATGTTTCGACTTCAAGATCCCCAACCGACCGAATTTCTTATGCCTGCACATAGCCGCCCATTTAACTAGGTGGTATTTACGTTTGATTCTGGTTCCCTCCCAAAAGAAACGGGATATAGGGGTGTCAAGCCTAGCATGCACGTCGTCTGCTAGTAAGAACATCCCCATAATAAATAGGGGAAGGGAGGAAAGGCTCGAGTTAGTCAGGATGAGCCGAGCTGCGGAGGACATAAACCGCCCACGCCACGGGCTGACCCTATTAGGCACTTTCCCATAGAGAGGCCCCCACTCAAGTATAGAAAGTTTTTGATGCGAAATCGGAAGCCCAAGGTACTTAATTGGAAAGCTCCCTAGTTTACAATTAAGTAGGTTCATTACTTGCAAGCTTTGTTGGTCGTCCATCCCCATGGTGATGACCTCGCTTTTAAGGAAGTTTATCTTGAGTCCTGAAAGGATCTCAAAGATGAGTAGCAGAAGTTTAACCAACGCAATACTGTGGTTATCTGGTTCGAACATCAGCAAGGTATTGTCGGCATATTGGAGGTGTGTCACGCCTCCCGAGATTAGGTGTGAAACCAACCCCTTGATGTGCCCAGCCGCCCTGGCCTTGGCAATCATAGCTGACAAAGGCATCCGCCACGAAGTTAAAGACAAGCAAAGAAATGGGATCTCCCTATCTTAACCCTTTCTTATTACGGAAAAACTTCCCCATTTCACCATTGACTATAACCGCAGTGTGTCCACCAGAGATCTGGTGCATAATCTGGTGGACAAATCCAGTCTCAAAACCCTTTTTGAGGAGGACCTCCTGCACAAACTCCCAGTTTACGCGGTTGTAGGCTTTTTCAAAGTCTAACTTAAGGATTACCCCCTGCCCCTGGGTACGTTTCAACTCATGTATAATTTCCATAAGAGCTATTGGCCCTTCGAGAATATTTCTGCCCTTGAGGAAGGCTGTTTGGCTCTTAAGTATGACTCGTTGGGCAACCGGCGCCAACCTAGATGCGTAAGCTTTGGCACACAGCTTAAAAGGCACGTTAATGAGCGTAATCGGGTGGAACAGCTTGATCGCATCCGCCCCTTTAACCTTGGAAATAAAACAAATCGCGCCATAGTTG
This sequence comes from Triticum aestivum, assembly GCF_018294505.1. Lineage (NCBI taxonomy): Eukaryota > Viridiplantae > Streptophyta > Magnoliopsida > Poales > Poaceae > Triticum > Triticum aestivum. The sequence continues at coordinate 684,537,300 of NC_057800.1, read as the reverse complement.
AGATGCGCTAAGTCTACCGTGCCAAGGGCGAAGCCATTTACTATCGCATGAAAAAGGTCCCTAAGTACCAACAAAAACCTCTTGAAGAACTCAACCGGCCAGCCATCCGGGCCTATAGCCGTGTTGTTCTTCATATCAGCAAGGGCCTTGTCAATTTCTTGTGGCAGAAAAGACACCATTGGGGCATCGTTTTCCTGCTGGGACATGCGCTCCGCCGGCTCCCACAAGTCATCCCAGAGCCTAAGACTTTTCGCTTCGGCTGTTCCCAACAGCTCGATGAAGAAGTCGTAAATGTGCTTAACTATCTCACTTTGGGTCACCAAAATCCCACTCTCAGATTGAAGTCTCGGAATGGTACTCTTGCGTTTGCGGCCATTGGCATATGCATGAAAATAGCCAGTATTGGCATCCCCTTTCGTGACCCACTTGACACCGCCCCTACGGCACGAGTACTCCTCCTCCGCTCTAAGGATAGCCAAGACTTGGTTTTCCAGGGAGTATCTATGCTCCCATTCATCGGCCTGCTCATCAAGGCATGCTATTTCTTCCATGATTTGCTCCCTTTCCCGTTTGGACGCACTGCCATGGTTAGCCCCCATCCCTGGAGAAAGGCTCGTAGGGACACGGCCGCGGAGGACCAGAACTCTACGGGTCCTCATTGGCACCCAATCTGATTACCGATCAGGGCCCAGCGATTAGTGACAAACTAGTTAAACCCCTCGGCCTCGAACCAGGAAGTCTCGAAGAAGAAACAACGACTACAACGCACACTATCCTCCCTAGAAGATAGGATTAGCGAGACATGGTCTGAGCCAATACGCGTCTCAGCCAGTAAGGTGCAAAGAGGAAAGAGAACCTCCCAATTGCTAGTGCAAAACACACGGTCGAGGACACAACGGACAGGCGAACATTGTTTGTTAGTCCATGTGAATCTCTCACCCGTTCGTGCAATCTCCCGAAGGGCGGCAACCGCGATTGCGTTGTTGAAAGGGGACACCCTAGCCTAATCAATGTTACCGTTATTCTTGTCCGTCCCTGAACGGATCAAGTTGAAATCCCCGCCTACTACAATAGGCAGGTTAACCGCTCTTTTGGCCCCAACCAGGGTCGTGATCTCTCCAAAGAAATCCGCTGACCTCACGTGGTCAGCCGGCCCATACACACTCACGATCACCTAGGTAGCCTCAAACACACGGTGACGAACAGTTGCAGCGATACAAAACACACCTGGCTCCAACAGAATTACATCACAAATATCTTTATTACAGCCCATCAGGAGGCCACCCGAGTGACCCAAGGATGGGGTCCAGAACCAGTCAAAGAGTTGTAGAGGGTCGTACGCCAATAAATCTCTAAACGTGAAATCGGCCTTAATTATTTCCTGAAGCGCTACAAAATCGATATGCTCTTTGGACATATACTCTCTAAGCTGCGTACGCCGCCCCCCATGGCCGCATCCGCGAATATTCCAAAAATGTAACGCATTAAATAGCACGGTTTCTGAGGTGAACTCCATGGGAGATCACCGCTTTGGACACTCGCTTCCTCTCCGGCCCTCAGCTGGAAGAAGGGAAGTCCAAGGCTACCCCCGCCTCGTCCCCTCGATGGGCAATTGGTCTACACCAGCCCCTACTAGTGTTGTGACTTGGCCAGCCTCCGCCTGCTCTGCCGCACACCGGGCGGCGGCAGCAGTGAGAGCAGCCTGAGCTTCTTCCCGCGCGTGAACTAACGAAATAGTAGCCAGAGGTGATGATTCAACCACAACACCACTATCGTGAAGAATCTCAGCTAGATGAGCATCGGAGAACGCATTCAGAATCTTAAAGGAGGGGGTTGGGTTACCTGACACATCCATGTTCTTGTCGACCGCACGCAGCTTGGCACTCTCCAGAGAGGTCATGTCCCCGAGCTTTGCCTTGGCGCGCGCACTGGGAGCACGCTGCACCACAGGAGTCGCCCGAGATCTCTTGGCCTTGGCGGATGGCCCTGGCACCACCAAAGCTGACCCGAGCTCGCCCCGCAACGCCTCCACCAGACCTGCAGCCACCGTAGCCACCGCCTTGGAGCCAGGCTTTCACCCTGTTGTGTTCTTGGCCTGCCTGCCAGAGCCGCTCGACACACGCCTGCCCGAGGCCGGGGTGAGGTTTGAGTCTGCATTGAGAACACAGCTCGTATCCGTTCCCCCCCCCCCCTGCGAGCATCGGGGAGGCAGGCAGGGTGCCCGTCGCTGTCGCCATCGCTTGTCGGACCACCGGCAAACTCTGGATAGGAAGGTTGGAGCTGTACTCTTCAAAGGACGTGTCCAGAGAGCGGGCAAGAGGAGGGAAGCTAACAGCAGTATCTTGAGTAGAAAAGACGCCCGGCTTTTCCCAGGTCTCCGTATCGATGGAAGTGTCTTGAATACTGTCTTCTAGATCATCAGCATGCTCGCCCATCACCACGTCTTGTCCCTCCCTAGCCGTGACAAAGCCCGCCGCCTCCTTCCGAGGCACCACTGAGGCTGCCTTTGCACCTTTCTCAGAACTGGCAGCGCCCTTGGTGGGTTTGCTCACGGCCGCCCCTTGCTTGGGCAGCCCTGATTTGTCTTGCTGGCTTGCGGGAGGAGGAGCAGAGGGACCCGCCCCAAGTGCACCTCTCCCTTGATCTGATAACCTTCGTGGTTAAACCACACCTCCACTGTGCCGTTCATCTTTTCCGATGCCTTGCATGCCAAATTTATCCTCACAGGTCCTAACCTGATGAGGGAGAGCTCGTCGACCATGATCGGACGGCCCAACATCTTGAACGCTTCCTTGATACGCTCCATCTTTCGGTGCTTCTCCGGGATCCCATGAAGGCGCACCCAAGCTTTTGGCATAACCAGCGGAGGGATCACCTCATGCACCACATCACGCACCCTCGTAGTGATGTCGTTGATCGACAAGAACAACTTGCCACTTGACCACACCATGTGAAGGAGATCAGCGGACGGGAAGACCACCATGAACTCATCGTCCCCCACCTGGGTGACCTGCCAGTCCCAATCCCCAGCCACCATGTGCTTGAGCTCCTGTTTGATGACCCGCGGATTCAACAAGCCAGGTTCTGCGGAGAGAATTGCGGCGTTGACAGCGGAGAGCGGCCGCGGGCCCTCGGGTTCCTCCTCTTCTTCAAACTGGAGACAAAAGAAACCCTCCCCCGAGATGGCGCTTCCCATAATCTGCGGGCTAGGCTGCCGACCCCTCGTCGGGCAGTGCGCAGATGCATGCCCCTCTTCCTTGCAAAGCACGCACAAAGCCTGAAATTTGCACTTCGATTGGAAATGCCCAAGCCGCCTGCACTTGAAGCACTCCACATCCGGGGCCTTCGGCGCGTCCTCCACCGGAATGTGCTCGCCCGTCGTTCCCTTCCACAAAGGAGGGAGCGACACCGCCAGAGGCTTCGCAACAGCCCTAGGCCTCTTGGCCAGTGGGTCACCATGGCCGCTACCATAGTTTGGGTGCTCTGTCGGCTTGCGCTCGAGCTCCCTCCGCCATGCCATGGCCTTCTTGTTCTTATGCTCCTTCTGCTGGATCCACCATGGGGGACAAGGACCCCAATCCCCCTCACGCCCATCATGGTCTTGGCCAGCCCCGTACTGGTAACGCTCATCTCGACCACCATGCCTCGCACACATCTCTTTCTTGGCCTTCTCCCGCAGATCTCGCTCACGACGCCGCTCCCCATCGAACTCTAAGGCCTCCATCGGACGCTTCTCCGTGTGCCGGTTGCCCATCACCGCCGCTGCAAACGAAATGGAGAGGGGAGGAGGGGGACGAAGTGGATGGATCTGGCGAGGTGAGCCAGGTGCCACACCTCGGTTTTAGATGCGAGAAACCCTAATGAGGGGTCGAGGCAACCGTGGCGCAGCCATATAATAGGCGCCACCTCTGGGCCGAGGCCGGGGGTGGGCAGAAGCGGGCCTAGCCAGGCCAGTGAGAGACATGCCATCACCCACTTGCGTCCCACTGAACCCCACGTGGCCGCCCACGCGCGCGCCGGGCGGCCCATTCACTAACATCAGCCCGAGGCCCATCCGACGCAGACACCGGCCCACCAAGGCCAACCCTAGCCTCCATCGTTGCGGATCCAACCTCCACGCCCGGCGCCACCACCAGCGCCGCCAACCGACCTGACTCCGGCGCCGGCAAGCACGGCCACTCCTCCGCAGAGACCGCCGGACTGCCCGAGGCGACGAGCGCAGCCGCCGCTTGCGCCCTAATCACCACCGCTGCCCCGCCAGGTGTCGCCGAGCCCCTGCCTGGAGACGACGAGGGTTGCCAGGTGCACGCAGCGACGGCACGCGGCCCCCGGCCACCCGGAGCGAAACAGCGACGCGGCCCAGCTGCTCCACTCCCCTCGGCCTGCGTGAAGGCGATGAAATCGCCAAGCGATGGCCCCGCGGGCGCCGGGCGCCGCACCACCGCATCCGAATCCTCGTCGGTGAGGGAGTCCTGGATTAGGGGGTGTCCGGATAGCCGGACTATACCTTCGGCCGGACTCCTGGACCATGAAGATACAAGATTGAAGACTTCATCCCGTGTCCGGAAGGGACTTTCCTTGGCGTGGAAGGCAAGCTTGGCAATACGGATATGTAGATCTCCTACCATTGTAACCGACTCTGTGTAACCCTAGCCCTCTCCGATGTCTATATAAACCGGAGGGTTTTAGTCCATAGGACGAACAACAATCATACCATAGGCTAGCTTCTAGGGTTTAGCCTCCTTGATCTCGTGGTAGATCTACTCTTGTACTACCCATATCATCAATATTAATCAAGCATGACGTAGGGTTTTACCTCCATCAAGAGGGCCCGAACCTGGGTAAAACATCATGTCCCCTGCCTCATGTTACCATCCGGCCTAGATGCACAGTTCGGGACCCCCTACCCGAGATCCGCTGGTTTTGACACCGACATTGGTGCTTTCATTGAGAGTTCCTCTGTGTCGTCACTTTTAGGCCCGATGGCTTCTCCGATCATCAACAGCGATGTGATCCAGGGTGAGACTTTTCTCCCCGGACAGATCTTCTTATTCGGCAGCTTTGCACTATGGGCCAATTCCCTTGGTCATCTGGAGCAGATCGAAAGCTACACCCCTGGCCATCAGGTCAGATTTGGAAGTTTGAACTACACGGCCGACATCCGCGGAGACTTGATCTTCGACAGATTCGAGCCACAGCCGAGCGCGCCGCACTGTCACGATGGGCATGATTTAGCTCTGCCGCCAAACAGTGCCCTGGAAGCCGCACCTGTGTCTGCTTCGACCCCTAGCTTTGAGCCAATCACACCAATCGAGGATGGGTGGTTAGACACCGCCTCGGGGGCTGCAATCTCTACGGCGACCGAGCCGAACACCAGCCCTATTCTCTGCGAAGCCCGTGACTCCAAGGAGCCGGACTCCTCTCCAGACTCCGAGCCCTCCGTGCCCCGACCGATCGAACCTGATTGGGCGCCGATCATGGAGTTCACCGCCGCGGACATCTTTTAGCACTCGCCCTTCGGCGATATTCTGAATTCACTAAAGTCTCTCTCTTTGTCAGGAGAGCCCTGGCCAGACTATGGTCAGCAAGGTTGGGATGCGGATGATGAAGAAATTCAAAGCCCACCCACCACCCACTTCGTAGCCACTGTCGATGATTTAGCCGACATGCTCGACTTCGACTCCGAAGACATCGATGGTATGGATGCCGATGCAGGAGATGATCAAGAACCAGCGCCTATAGGGCACTGGAAAGCCACCTCGTCGTATGATATATACATGGTGGACACCCCAAAAGAAGGCAATGGCGATGGAACAGCGGAGGATGACCCCTCCAAGAAGCAGCCTAAGCGCCGGCGTCAGCGGCGCCACTCTAAATCCCGCCAAAACAAAAATGGTGATTCCGGCACGAGAGATAATAACACCCCGGACAGTGCCGAAGACAACCACCTCCAGCAAGATTCAGCACAGGAGGATAGAGAAGCCAGCCCTCATGAGAGAGCGGCAGATAGAGAGGTCGAGGACGGTAATTATATGCCTCCCTCCGAAGACGAGGCAAGCCTCGACGACGATGAATTTGTCGTGCCAGAGGATCCCGTCGAACAAGAGCGTTTCAAACGCAGGCTTATGGCCACGGCGAGCAGCCTCAAGAAAAAACAGCAACAGCTTAGAGCTGATCAAGATTTGCTAGCCAACAGATGGACTGAAGTCCTTGCGGCCGAAGAGTATGAACTCGAACGCCCCTCCAAGAGCTACCCAAAGCGCAGGTTGCTACCCCAATTAGAGGAGGAAGCACCTAAACCTACATCACCAGCGCATGATGCGGCCGACCGGCCACCCCGTGGCTGCAACAGAGAGGCCTCTCGGCCCTCCACTCAAGCCGCACCCCTGTGCCGCTCAAAAAATACCAAGGCATGGGAAAATGCGCCAGACCTGCGAGATATATTGGAGGACAAGGCAAGGCAAACAAGATCGATCTACGGATCACGTGGGCGCCCCACGGCACGAGACGGTACTCGTCACGCCGGATACAGTAAATCCGGCCGGGCTGAACACAGTAGACAAAGCTCGTTTGAGCTGCGTCGTGATGTAGCCCAATACAGAGGCGCCGCACACCCACTATGCTTCACAGATGAAGTAATGGATCATCAAATCCCCGAGGGTTTCAAACCCGTGAACATCGAATCATACGATGGCACAACAGATCCTGCGGTATGGATCAAGGACTATTTCCTTCATATGCACATGGCCCGCGGTGATGACCTACATGCCATCAAAACCTCCCACTCAGGCTTAAAGGACCAGCTCGGCATTGGCTTAACAGCTGGCTAGTAGAATCAATTGGTTATTGGGAGGACCTGGAAGCCGCATTCCTCGACAATTTCCAGGGCACTTATGTGCGACCACCAGAAGCCGATGACCTAAGCCACATAATTCAGCAGCCAGAGGAATCGGCCAGACAATTCTGGACACGGTTCCTAACCAAGAAAAATCAAATTGTCGACTGTCCGGACGCAGAGGCCCTAGCAGCCTTCAAGCATAACATCCGCGACGAGTGGCTTGCACGGCACCTAGGACAGGAAAAGCCGAAATCTATGGCAGCCCTCACGACACTTATGACCCGCTTTTGCGCGGGAGAAGACAGCTGGCTAGCTCGCAGCTGGCTAGCTGGATACGAAGGACAGAAGTGGCAGGTCGTGTCGCAACAAGCAAAAGCGCCGCATTAACGGCGACAACGCTGAGGATACGGTAGTTAATGCCGGATTCAGAGGCTCTATACCCGGTCAGCGGAAAAAGCAATTCAAAAGAAATACTCTGGGCCCATCCAGTTTGGACCGAATACTCGACCGCTCATGCCAGATACATAGCACCCCCGAAAAACCAGCCAATCACACCAACAGGGATTGTTGGGTGTTCAAGCAGGAAGGCAAGTTAAATGCCAAAAGCAGAGACAAGGGACTGCATAGCGATGACGAGGAGGAGCCCCGGCCACCGAACAATAGTGGACAGAAAGGTTTTCCCCCACAAGTGCGGACGCTGAACATGATATACGCAACCCACGTCCCCAAGAGGGAGCGGAAGCGTGTGCTAAGGGACGTATACGCGATGGAGCCAGTCACCCCCAAAGTTCAACCCATGGTCTTCCTGCCCGATCACTTTTGATCGAAGGGACCACCCCACTACCATCCGTCATGGTGGATTCGCCGCATTGGTTCTAGACCCAATTATTGACGGATTTCACCTCACTAGAGTCCTTATGGACGGCGGTAGCAGCCTGAACTTGCTTTATCAGGATACAGTGTGGAAAATGGGCATCGATCCCTCGAGGATTAAACCCACCAGAACGACCTTTAAAGGCGTCATACCAGGTGTAGAAGCCAACTATACAGGCTTAGTTACACTTGAAGTGGTCTTCGGATCTCCGGATAATTTCCGAAGCGAGGAGTTAATCTTCGACATAGTCCCGTTCCGCAGTGGCTATCACGCACTGCTCGGACGAACCGCATTTGCTAAGTTCAGTGCGGTGCCGCACTACGCATACCTCAAGCTCAAGATGCCAGGCCCTCGAGGAGTCATCACGGTCAATGGAAACACCGAACGCTCTCTCTGAACGGAGGAGCATATGGCGGCTATCGCAGCGGAAGTACAAAGTAGCCTCTCAAGGCAATTCTCTAGTCCGGCCATTAAACGTCTGGACACCGTCAAGCGTGCCCGGAGTAACCTACACCAAGACCACCCGGCACATTCAGAGCAAGCGTAACAATGCGGCCCCAACCCCAGCCCTCGCGAACTTGCGAAACCAGTGCTGCGCGTACATAACTATGCTCTGGAAATACCATGGGCACAGGGGAGGGGCACCATCACGGCACGCCCGAAACGCGGCTTAAACCGCACTAGGGGCTGCCGATTTCTTAATTTTCTCTTATTTTCAGGACTCCATTCTCTGGAAGGCTTGTCCGGCAGTACAATTGCCGCACAAACGATACAACCAGGGAAGCAGAAAGCTACGCCGCACTACAGAACTCTAAGGTGGTCTCTATAACGAGCAGTATACCTGTTTCGCATAACATTCCGCAGCTCGCCCCTGGAAAGGACATATTTGATAGTCCCATCTTTTGCTTATCGCACTATTTGTATCGTCCTCCTTTGATCGCGGCCTTTTTTAAATAAACAATGCATAGCTTCCTTCTATTATTGCATTACTCTTTTTTACGAATATATGTTCATTAATGACATGTTGCACCCGTACACTTTGGTACGGCCAATACGCCAGGGGCTTAAGTACCCCACAACATGGTGTGAGAAGTCCGAACACTTTCACAAGTGCGGCACCCCGAACTTATAGCATTATATGCATCGGCTCCAAATCATGTCTTGGGTCAATAGTTGGGTTTGCCTGGCTCCTATGTTTTGGTACCTTATGTTCCGTTATATCGGCTAAGGTAGCACTAGGAGAACTACTGCGATTCTGCCCTAGTTGAGCTGGGCTAAGCACCTCAGTAGAGAAAGCTAAAACTGACCGTCATGATGAGGCGAGAGCTGGTCGCTGTTCGAGAGGTTTTCGAGTCCCTAAAGACTTATGACGCTTAGAGCGAGGAGTCGGCTTTGTCCGGCCAAGGCGTGGATAGCGCCCCGAACTCGGTCTTTCAAACACTAGGGGCTTCACCGAATTTAAAATTATAGAATTCTATGGCTAAGTGAGAGTGTTCAAGCATTATAGTCCGATTGCCTTGTTCGTTGTGTTGAGCGCCTCCCTCGAAGGACCCAAGAATGGGAAAAAGAGCGCTCATGTTTATCCCGAACACCCCAGCACTCGTGCCATGGGGGCAGAAGCCGACAACTCGCCATCTCTCAAGTTTGATAAACGGCCGCACAGAAGGTAATATTTTAAATTCAAAAAGCATTTCTTAGCGCACATGAACAAGTTTTCAGCGCACAGGACAAAACGAGCGAGTTTACTAAAAAATTACATTCATGGAACATTCATCCGCCACAAGGAGGGCACCCTTCAGAATGCCCTCATAATACATCTCGGGCTTGCGATGCTCCTTGCCCGGCGGTGGCCCGTACTTCACAAGCTTCTCAGCATCCAACTTGCCTCAGTGCACCTTCGCACGGGCAAGCGCCCTACAGGCACCCTCGATGCATATGGAGCGCTTGATGACTTCGAGCCTTGGACAGGCCTCCACCAGCCGCCTCACCAGCCCGAAGTAGCTCCCAGGCATGGCCTCTCCAGGCCACAACTGGACTATGAGGCCCTTCATGGCCTGTTCAGCCACCTTATGGAGCTCGACCAGCTGTTTCAGCTGGTCTCTTAAGGGCACCGGGTGTTCGGCCTCAGCATACTGAGACCAGAACACCTTCTCCGTCGAGCTTCCCTCCTCGGCTCGGTAGAAGGCGGCGGCATCCGACACGCTACGGGGCAAGTCTGCGAATGCTCCTGGAGAGCTGTGGATTCGGGTAAGTGACAAGTAATTCACTTTTACGTGCTTGCTTTGCATAAAGAATGCCTTACCCGCCACTATCTTTTTTATTGCCTCAACCTCCTAGTGGGCCTTCTGGGCTTAGGCCTTGGCAGACTTGGCATCTTCAATGGCCGCCGCGAGCTCAGACTCTCGTGTCTTCGAGTCAAGCTCCAAACTCTCATGTTTTTGCATGAGAGCCTGGAGCCCTTGCCGCACCTCGATAACATGCGTCTCATGCTTCTCCCGCTCGGTGCGCTCCGTGGCCGCCCTCTTTTCAGCCTCGGACAACGCTTGCTTAAGGGTCGCCACCTTAGTTGTGGCCCCTACAATAGTCGCGTTAATCCTGTCACATTTTGCAATTGCACCTTTCACATATTTCAATAAGGTATTTCTTACCTTCCTTCTCCTCGAGCTGCTGCTTGGCTAGGCCGAGCTCTTGCTCGGACCGCTCGAGGTTCTGCTTCAGCGCATCCACCTCTGTAGTCAGTACGGCGGAGGCCAGCAGCGAAGCCTGCAGACGCATATTGACTTGATTATGCTAGACTCCTGTGAATGTTATTAGATCCTCTATTCGGCTTTTCTTTCCGAACGCCGAACAGAGCATCAGGGGCTACTGTCTATGCGATAATATTTTTACATATTCTTTACTTACCTCAAAGACTGTTAGAAGGCTGGCACAGGCTTCAGTCAGTCCGCTCTTGGCGGACTGAACCTTCTGGATCACCGCACTCATAATAATGTGGTGCTCCTCGTCGATGGAGGCGCCGTTAAGCGTCTCCAGCAAATTGTCCGGTGCCTCCGGTTGGATGGAGGTCACCGGCTCGGTAGGCTTGCTCCTCTTGGAAGGAGTCTGCCTACCGGAGTCCGGAACCGTTGAAGGTTCCGGCGCGGTGTCCGGCTCATGGCCGGACTTGGAGCCCTTGGGGGTTCTATCCCCTTTATGCCTGGAGTCCGGGAGGTTGCCTTGCGGCGCCTCCAGGACCACCTTCTCCTGACTTGGAACCTGTTGGGATGCCACCTCGGAGCCGTCCGTAGGGTGGGGGGAGGAAGCCGTCGGAAGCGAATTCACATCCGACGAATCCAGGGAGCCGCTCGACGACTCGTCGAGCCTAGCCTTGGGCAGACTACACAATCATGTTCGACGTAAGGAAAAGTTGTGCAATGGGGGAATACTATGAATCACTCTGGTATCCGGATAGTTACGATCTCGCCAGGGGCTTGGCCCTGTGCGGCCACTCCTCTTTGCCGTCGTCGGCGTTGGTGGAGTAGTCCGGAGGAGGGGTCTTCCCCCTATTGGACCCTTCGGCCTCCCCGGTTGGGGTGGCCTTCCTTTTCTTCCCTCCCCCCGCTGGAGGGGGAGAGGTCTCTTCTTCCCCCTCCTCGTCTTCATGGGAGGAGTGCGCCTTGGAGTCGTCGGATGATGAATCCGACACCTCCTGGCACCGGGCACTCTTTCGAGTCCCCGTGGCCTTCTTCTTGGCCTTCTTCTCCGGCACCACGTAGGGTGCCGGAACCAGCAGCTTCGCCAAGCGAGCGTCCGCTGGGCCTTCGGGAAAAGGAGCCGGACAGTTGATCTGTCCGGACGTCTCCTGCCAATCCTGACAAAGGTAAGGGAGCTTAGATCCCGCATGGAGTCAAACTATGAAAAACTAATACCCTGTAAAAGGTAAAAACAGCTTACCGCACGAGTGCGATGCTGCGTGCTGAATCTGCGATCCTCGGTAGCGGATGCGGGGGCCTCAGCGCCCTTGAAAAGCACCTTCCAGGCATCTTCGCACATCATGTCGAAGAGCCTGCTCAGAGTTCGGTGTTGCGCCGGGTCGACCTCCCATAGGTTGAAAGCCCGTTGTTGACACGGGAGGATCCGGCGGATGAGCATAACCTAGACTACGTTGACAAGTTTGAGCATCTTGTCCACCAGGGTTTGGACGCATGTTTGGAGTCCGGTTAGCTCTCCTTCTTTACCCCACGACAGGCCCGTCTCTTTCCAGGAGGTGAGCAGCGTAGGGGGTCCGGATCGGAACTCGGGGGCTGCGACCCATTCAGGGTCGCGCGGCTCGGTGATGTAAAACCACCCCGATTGCCACCCCTTTAGGGATTCCACGAAGGAGCCCTCGAACCTTAGGACGTTGGGCATCTTGCCCACCATGGCGCCTCTGCACTCCGCTTGGGTGCCGCGCACCACCTTCGGCTTGACATTGAAAGTCTTGAGCCATAGGCCGAAATGGGGGCGGATGCAGAAGAAAGCCTCTCGCACACGACGATAAACGCCGAGATGTTGAGGACAAAGTTCGGGGCCAGATTGTGGAAATCCAGGCCATAGTAGAACATGAGCCCCCGGACAAATGGGTGGAGAGGGAAGCCCAGTCCACAGAGGAAATGGGGGAGGAACACCACCCCCTCATGGGGCCTAGGGGTGGGGATGAGCTGCCCCTCTTCGGGAAGCCGGTGCGCAATGTTGTTAGACAAGTATCCGACCTTCCTCAGTCTTTTGATGTGTCCCTCCGTGACGGAGGAGACCATCCACTTGCCTCCTGCTCCGAACATGGCTGGAGAAGGTTGAGGTGGGGTGTGCGGACTTGGGCGCTGGAGCTCGAGTGCGCGGAAATGGATAGGCAAAGGAGGAAGAAGGCGTGGATGAAAAGGTGGATCCTTATCCCCTTATATGGGCGGACGCGACTATGCGCCCCCACCAGCCTGGTAAAACTCGCTTATCTCCCAAGCGTCGTAATCAATGGCGCGATTGGGTTACCCACACCCGTATTGATGAGAATCTCGGAATAAGGGGACACGATCTCTACTTTAACAAGACCTGCCAAGGAAACCGCCTCTCTAAACGCGTTGAGGTGGGACAGTAAAACGATTCGAATAAAGACTTGGCCATGGTGTGATGTCACGCTACAGAATACATCAGCAGATTAGATTTATGTAAATATTATTCTCTCTATGGCAATATGTGGAAACTTATTTTGCAGAGCCGGACACTACCTTTGTGTTCAAAATCTTCTATGAAGTATTTGGAGGAGGAACCCGCCTTGCAATGTTGAAGACAATCTGCGCGCCGGACTCGTCGTCATTGAAGCCTGGTTCAGGGGCTACTGAGGGAGTCCTAGATTAGGGGGTGTCCGGATAGCCGGACTATACCTTCGGCCGGACTCCTAGACTATGAAGATACAAGATTGAAGACTTCGTCCCATGTCCGGAAGGGACTTTCCTTGGAGTGGAAGGCAAGCTTGGCGATACGGATATGTAGATCTCCTACCATTGTAACCGACTCTGTGTAACCCTAGCCCTCTCCGGTGTCTATATAAATCGGAGGGTTTTAGTCCATAGGACGAACAACAATCATACCATAGGCTAGCTTCTACGGTTTAGCCTCCTTGATCTCGTGGTAGATCTACTCTTGTACTACCCATATAATCAATATTAATCAAGCAGGACGTAAGGTTTTACCTCCATCAAGAGGGCCCGAACCTGGGTAAAACATCATGTCCCCTGCCTCCTGTTACCATCCGGCCTAGACGCATAGTTCGGGACCCCCTACCCAAGATCCGCCGGTTTTGACACCGACAGTCGGCCTCATCTTCCGACTCTTCACCGGATAGCGCCCATAACCTACTACCACCAGATGCCACCACCGCCCCCGACCCCGCAACCGGACAGGCCCGCGCCAAGGAGCAGCCAGCATCGCGTCAGACCAACGACCAACCATCACTTGCCGGCGCCAAAGGCGACCGTGGCGAGTCGCCAGGGCCGTCACCAACAGGAGCGCCTAAAGGGCCACTCATTTCCATAACGATGAACATAACCCATCTGACGCAGACACCGGCCCACCGAGGCCAACCCTAGCCTCCTGATGGGTAACGTAGTAATTTCAAAAATTTCCTACGCACACGCAAGATCATGGTGATGCATAGCAACGAGAGGGAAGAGTATCGTCCACGTACCCTCATAGACCGTAAGCGGAAACATTATGAGAACGTTGTTGATGTAGTCGAACGTCTTACGATCCGACCGATCCAAGTACCAAATGCACGGCACCTCCGAGTTCAGCACACGTTCAGCTCGATGACGTCCCACGTACTCTGATCCAGTAGAGCTTCACAGGAGAGTCCCGTCAGCATGACGGCGTGATGATGGTGATTATGTTGCTACCGATGCAGGGCTTCATCTAAGCACCGCTACGATATGATCGAGGTGGATCTTGGTGGAGGGGGCACCGCACACGACTAAGGGATCAATGATCAACTTGTTGTCCTAGGGTGCCCCCCTGCCCCCATATATAAAGGAGCAAGGGGGGAGGCCGACCGTCCCTGTAGGGCGCGCGAGGAGGAGTCCACCTCCTCCTAGTAGGAGTAGGACTCCCCTTTCCTACTCCTACTAGGAGGAGGAAAGGAAGGGGAAGGGGAGAAGGAAGGAGAGGGAGGAAAGGAGGAAAGGGGGCCGGCCCCCTAGTCCAATTCGGTTTGGGCTAGGGGGGCCTGCCTCCTCTCTTTGACCACTTGGCCCATGGGGCCCAATACTTCTTCCCCGTATTCCCGTAACTCTCCGGTACTCCGAAAAATACCCGAATCACTCGGAACCTTTCCGATGTCTGAATATAGTCGTCCAATATATGGATCTTTACGTCTCAACCATTTCGAGACTCCTCGTCATGTTCCCGATCTCATCCGGGACTCATAACTACCTTCGGTACATAAAATCACATAAACTCATAATATCGATCGTCACCGAACTTTAAGCGCGCGGACCCTATGGGTTCGAGAACTATGTACACATGACCGAGACACGCCTCCGGTCAATAACCAATAGCGGAACCTAGATGCTCATATTGGTTCCTACATATTCTACGAAGATCTTTTATCTGTCAAACCGCATAATAGCATACGTTATTCCCTTTGTCATCGGTATGTTACTTGCCCGAGATTCGATCGTCGGTATCTCAATACCTAGTTCAATATCGTTACTGGCAAGTCTCTTTACTCGTTCTGTAATGCATTGTAACGCCCGGATAATCATGCTACAGTAAACTCACGTTGATGGTGCCACGTCACCTCTGTCACTGTAGCTAATCTGGGGTTAATTCAAAAATGTTTCGAAATTCAAATTCAAATATATGATAGCAATAAAAGTTTTCAAAAATTAAAGCTAAAATGTTCGGGGGTTGCCAAATATTGCATAGGGAATTATCATGAAATGAACACATTTTGATAAAGGGCCTAAATTGTCAGGTCCCCGACTCGATGTCACATCGATCTAGCCGGTAACACCTCATATCACTTTGCGGCCTCACGCACGGTATCCCCACGGGTGTCGCCTTACCTTTGCCCGGGACCGTTTGCGCATTTTGGCTCACGTATATGATAGTGTCGCTAGCATCCATATGATAAAGAGCCCGGGCTGACATGACTAGTCGTAAACCCAAAGTGGCACAGACTTACAGGGACAGGCATCCATGACCCAGCTTCGAACGTGTCGGTCATCAGCAGGTGGGTCCGGGCTGTAGCACTGGGCTAGCAGGACTCCGGTAAACCGGGCTGTAGCGGGCTAACAGGACTCCGGTACTCAAAGCGTGACATTTCCCCGAAGGGACAGACACAGGAACGAAGAAGGACACATGCCGGCCAGCCTAAGTGCTCCAGAGCAGTAGCAAGCTACCATGGCTCAGCGGTAACACTAGGAGACATTTCCCGGTAAGAGAGGCTACTAAAGATAAACAACTAGGTAGTCAGATCCCACACATACCAAGCATTTCAATCATACACACAATATGCTCGATATGTGCAAATACAACGAAGCATCACAACATGACTCTACAACACAAGTACTTTATTTAAGGCTCAGGGAGCCATACATAACATACACAAAGATATGGGTCTCACGACCCAACATACAAGTCATACAGTCATACAAACCAGCAGCGGAAGTAACTTGTCTGAGTACAGACAACTAGTAAAATAAAAGGGGCTTGGAAAGCCTAACTATACTACGTGGTCCTTCACAAGCTCAGGGTCACCACCTGGGTCTTTAGCCTACTCGTTGATGTCAACGTCTACATAGAACCCATCAGAAGGGGTTGCAGCGTCTTCTGTAAAAATGTAGATTATAGCAACATGAGTACAAAGGTACTCATCAAGACTTACATCAGATCCTACATACATGCATAGTATCAAGAAGGGTTGGTGGAGTTATTGCAGCAAGCCAGCTTTGACTCTTGGCTAGGCTATCCTACGATACTCCAACTTGAAATGGTTTTGCGCACACGAGTCCACTACTCACCACTTCAATACACTACCGAGGATCCACCTCCGTCTTCCTACGGAAGAGCCATCCTCGGCACTCACACTTATCTTGAGGCTTTTAGTAGTTTCCATTTACTTGTCTATGAACTGTATAGGCAACCAAGTAGTCCTTTACCGCGGACGCGGCTATTCGAATAGATCATGTTAACCCTGCAGGGGTGTACTTCTTCATACACGCTCTCACCACTTACCGTCGCTTACACGACATGTACTCGGCAACCTTCAAACGGAAGCCCAACGTGGGTGTCGGCCACGACCTACCTAATCACCTAAGCCTCCAGTCCAGGTTTATCGCCTATTCAGGTTCCATCCGCAGGGAGTCCGGCCGAGGTTTCCCATACGGCCCCGAACGATGTGAACAGGGTTCCCGAGATACCTAACGGGTACTCGGTACACCGTGCCACGTACCTACCGCATCACAGCCCACCCCTACGGTCAGCGCTGTCCACGGCCTCCAGTAGGCTACAAACACCAGAAACTACTTGCAACTCCTGGACGGAGAACTAGGGTGAATAAGAAGCCGAGAGGGTCCATTGGTTTCGGGCCCAATGCATGGTAGTAGCTGATTCTTAAATCACACATACAGATCTCAGTGCTTAAGGTCGGCTTCAATGAAACAACCCACCATGTACTCCTACATGGCCTCTCATCGATACCTTTACCAAATCGTGTTCACCACACCACTCCCATTACCGACATAATCATTTCACTCTAGCCCATCACCCAGATGAACCAGACCTGACACGACTCTAAGCATAGCAGGCATAGCAAGGTAGGAACAACACATACATATGGCTCAATCAACTCCTACACATGCTAGTGGGTTTCATCTAGTTACTGTGGCAATGACAGGTCATGCAGAGGAAATGGGTTTAACTACCGTAGCACACAGCAGTTTGAAACGCGTTGTCTTAATGCAGTAAAAGAGAGCAGGAGCGAGAACATGGGATTGTATCGATATGATCAAATGGTTGGTTGCTTGCCTGATGGTTCGATGCACTGATACGGTTCTTCGTTAGGGTAATCACGGTACTCCTCGGAGGCAGAACCTATCGCAAAGGACATCGATACACAAGCATCACCAAACAATGTGCAACAATATTATGCATGCATGAAACATGGCAATATGAGTGTGTTGGGCTAATGCAACTAGAACCAGAAGGGTTTGAACAAATTTGAACCAAAGATTCAAATTTCAAACTCAAACATGGCCTTTTAAAAGTGCTTTTCCTTGTTCTGCTTAAAACATCAATTTAACTTGTTTGATCATGCATGAAAATAGTACAGATGGATAGATTGGATTTTTCTGATCATTTTTCATATATAATTTGTCCAATTTGGAGTTACAGAATAAAAGTTATGAAATTTTGAAGTTTAAATAATATTCTGGAATTTCCTGATTTAAATTAAATCCAGAAATTATAATTATTGCGCCAGCATGACGTCAGCATGACGTCAGTGGTCAACTGCGGCTGGCTGAAGTCAAACCTGACGTGTGGGGCCCACACGTCAGTGACAGGGGGGGTAAACAGGGTTAGTTTAATCCTAATTACTAATTAGTGGCGCTGGGGCCCACTAGTCAGTGTGAGGGGTGGTTGACTAACGGTAATTAGTACTAACTAACCACCTGTCCGACAGGGCCCACGCGTCAATGACCCTGGGGGGGTCAAACCTCAGGTCGGACAGGTCAAACCCGCCGGCGGTTAGTCGCCGGCGAGGTCCGCGGCGTGCAGGGGCCTCGGGTTTCCTCTGTGGTGCTCCAAACGGCGTGCGGCTAGGTGCGTTGGATAGCTAGCTCGACGGCGCGTCGGACGGTGGCCGTGGCTGGCCCTGGGGTGGCCGGAGTCGACGGCGGCGAGCTCGGCTGCGGCTGCCGGAGTTCGGGTGCGGTCGGAATCGACGTTGCAGGGGGTTTGGGGAGGCGTTAGTGCGCGCTGCGTGCTCCTGGTGAGGTGGGGAGCACGATAGTGCGCTCGGTTGGGTGCTACGGTGACCGTGGCCACGACGGCGACATCGCCGGCGGCGTGGAGCTCTCGGCCGAGGTGGGGCTAGGGCCTAGAGGTCG
>NC_057800.1:684517990-684518766 GCF_018294505.1 Triticum aestivum | reverse complement strand
AAGACGACAGAGGAGGGAGGTGGGCTGGGCCGGCTGCTGGCTGGGCCAGCCAGCTGGCTGGGCCGCACGGTGGAGGAGCCCAGGTAAGCTTCTCCTGTTAATATTTTTCTGTTTTCTAATTTCTGACATTTG
This sequence comes from Triticum aestivum, assembly GCF_018294505.1. Classification (NCBI taxonomy): domain Eukaryota; kingdom Viridiplantae; phylum Streptophyta; class Magnoliopsida; order Poales; family Poaceae; genus Triticum; species Triticum aestivum. The sequence goes on along the minus strand of NC_057800.1, from coordinate 684,518,634 downwards.
TTTTGATTTAAAAAATATATTAAATCATTTATTTAACTTATGCCAATTTTTGCAGGAGCCATATATATTATTCCAGAGCTCTTTTATAAATGGCATAATATTTGGGCATATATTAATATATATAATTAATATATTTCCAATGCAAATACTTATGCATTAATTCCAAATGCCCAAAATAAATGTCCATGAGCCACTAAAAATATTGGTTTGATTTTTATCTCTGTCCAATATTTTCAGAGAGCAACATGAGCATTTTCTTGGATCCTTTTGGAGAAATTTTTATTTGGGTCATTTTCAAAATGATTCTGAGGGTTTCACAGATCCCCATTTCAAGTTTCTGATGAAAGAGTAAACATGATGCAACACTCTAATGCATGGCTAACTAGGATGTGACATAAATAATCTAAAATCGTTTAAAACAGAAAAGTAAATGAATAAAAGAAAAGAAAAAAAACTAAACTAAACTCCCCCCCCTCCCCTGCTGGACCGCGGCCCAGCTGGCCATCGGGCCAACCAGGCCGGCCCAGGTCGGCCCCCACTCCCTCTCCTTATCCCCCACCCCGCAAACCCTAGGCACCGACACCCCCCACTCCCCCCACGATTCCCTTCTCCTCCCCCCACCGATCTGGATCGGGATCGGCCCC
>NC_057800.1:684507457-684516355 GCF_018294505.1 Triticum aestivum | reverse complement strand
CCGTGGCCACCGTCCACTGCTCCGGCCGCCTGGCCGGCGCCGTCGCCACCGACGCCCCGCATCGCCTTGTTGGGCGGCGCCCGCAGCGCCCACGCCCGTTCGGGCGAGCGCCCGCACTCGCGCCCGTTTAGCCTCTGGTCACTGCCGAATGGGGCCCAGCCCCAGAACAAAAAAAAAGAAGAAAAGAATTAAAAATAAAAATAATAAATAATAAATAAAAATAAAAATGATTTATTAAATTATTAATTAATTAATTAATTAATTAATTAAGTAATTAAGTTAACTAATCCTGATTAAATTAACCTAATCACTAATTAAATTAACTAATCTGTAATTAAACTAAACAGAGAATGACAGGTGGGTCCCACTGGACCCACACGTCAGGTTGACCAGGTCAATGGTCAACGTTGACTGCTGACATCATGCTGACGTCATGCTGACATCAGCAATCACTATTCTGGATAATGTTGGATTAAATAATTAATTAAATTCCAGAAATTAATAAAATCTTTAGAAAATCATATCTTTTAATCCGTAACTCGGATTAAAATATTTTCAACATGAAAGTTGCTCAGAACGACGGGACGAATCCGGATGCGCAGTCCGTTCGTCCGCCACACACCCCTAACCTATCGAACCTGCAACTTTCCCCCTCCGGCTCCTCTGCCCGAAAACACGAAACACCGGGGATATTTTCCCGAATGTTTCCCCCCTTAACCGGTACCACCTCATACCACGCTAGGGCACGCCTAGCATCGTTACTTGTCTTGTCATGCATCGATATGCATCTGTTTACATGGTATTCATTGTTTCTTCGCCCCTCTTCTCTCCGGTAGACTATGAGACCGACGCTGCTGCTGCCCAGTTCGACTACGGAGTTGACGACCCCTCTCTCTTGCCAGAGCAACCAGGCAAGCCCCCCCTTGATCACCAGATATCGCCTATTCTCCTTTATACTGCTTGCATTAGAGTAGTGTAGCATGTTACTACTTTCCGTTAATCCTATTCTGATGCATAGCCTGTCATTGTTGCTACAGTCATTGATACCTTACCAGCAATCCTAAATGCTTAGTATAGGATGCTAGTTTATCACCATTGGCCCTACATTCTTGTCAGTCTGCCTTGCTATACTATTGGGTCGTGATCACTCGGGAGGTGATCACGGGTATATATGATACATACATACATACATACTATACAGATGGTGACTAAAGTCGGGTCAGCTCGAAGAGTACCCGCGAGTGATTCACGGATTGGGGGCTGAAAGGACCTTTGTCCCGACGGCCCTCTAGATGGATCTTTGTGGCGGAGCGACGGGGCAGGTTGAGACCGCCTAGGAGAGAGGTGGGCCTGGCCCTGTTCGGCGTTCGCGGATACTTAACACGCTTAACGAGATCTTGGTATTTGATCTGAGTTGGCTATGAGCCTATACGCACTAACCAACTACGTGGGAAAGATATGGGCACTCGGCATCGTGGTATCAGCCGAAGCACTTCAGACGTCAGCGACGGAGCGGCGCGCGCCGAATTGGACTGGAACGCCACTAGGCTAGGTCTGCTTTCGGCCGCCCACGCAACGTGCAGTGTGCTCAGGGCAATGGGCCCAGACCCCTGCGCGCTTAGGTTTAGACCGGCGTGCTGGCCTCTCTGTTGAGCCTAGGTGGGGCTGCGACGTGTTGATCTTCCGCGGCCGGGCATGACCCAGGAAAGTGTGTCCGGCCAAATGGGATCAAGCGTGCTGGGTAAGTTGGTGCACCCCTGCAGGGAAGTTAATCTATTCAAATAGTCGTGATCTTCGGTAACAGGACGACTTGGAGTTGTACCTTGACCTTATGACAACTAGAACCGGATACTTAATAAAACACACCCTTCCAAGTTCCACAGACAACCCGGTGATCGCTTTTCCACAGGGCGACGAGGGGAGGATCGCCGGGTAGGATTATGCTATGCGATGCTACTTGGAGGTGCTACTTGGAGAACTTCAATCTATTCTCTTCTACATGCTGCAAGACGGAGGCTGCCAGAAGCGTAGTCTTTGACAGGATTAGCTATCCCCCTTTTATTCTGGCATTTTGCAGTTCAGTCCACCGATATGGCCCTTTACACATATCCCCGTGCATATGTAGTGTAGCTCCTTGCTTGCGAGTACTTTGGATGAGTACTCACGGTTGCTTTTCTCCCTCTTTTCCCCCTTTTCCCTTTTACCTGGTTGTCGCAACCAGATGCTGGAGCCTTGGAGCCACACGCCACCGTTGATGATGATTCCTACTACACTGGAGGTGCCTACTACTACGTGCAGCCCGCTGACGACGACCAGGAGTAGTTAGGAGGATCCCAGGCAGGAGGCCTGCACCTCTTTCGATCTGTATCCCAGTTTGTGCTAGCCATCTTATGGCAACTTGTTTAACTTATGTCTGTACTCAGATATTGTTGCTTCCGCTAACTCGTCTATGATCGAGCACTTGTATTCGAGCCCTCGAGGCCCCTGGCTTGTATTATGATGCTTGTATGACTTATTTTATTTGTAGAGTTGTGTTGTGATATCTTCCCGTGAGTCCCTGATCTTGATCGTACACATTTGCGTGCATGATTAGTGTACGATTGAATCGGGGGCGTCACAAGTTGGTATCAGAGCCGACTGCCTGTATGAGTCCCCCTTTCCAACTCCTTGGCCGAAGTTGAGTCTAGTCGTTGAAAAACTTTTTACTAACATGGCTGTGTGGCTTACGGGCCCACGTCGCCATTGGGTGGTACTAGGATCTTTTACTCCTCGACCTTTACTCAGGGACTCTAGACTCTCTCCTACTCGGGTTAAACGAATTTACTAACTCTGACATTAGGATCCCGTTACCACGTTCACCCCAAAGTTGGATAAGCCATAGTTATTCTGTAGGATAGCATTTTGAATAGTGCCCATCTTGTCATTTGACTCCATTGAAACATCTTTGTTTTCAGATGGATCCCACGAGGCAGGTCGTGCGCCACACTGCGGCCATTGGTGCCTCAGGATCACCTGCTGTGCTAGCTAATATGATGACCTATCTGGGTTATCGCTGGCACCCTGAGTACACCGTCTACGAGGAGTACCAGGACTTTAACCAGGAGCAGTACCGTGCCATCGTCCACCTCTACTCTCGGGAGTATGAGTCCACTACCGTGCTGCACACCGCTCATGCTGTTGGAGTGACCATCGAGATGGCAGTCCACGATGCTGCTCATGCTGCTCTAACACGTCTTCGTGGAGAGTATCAGGCATTGGACACTTCCCCTTTCAGGCACATTCCTATCGCATCTGACGTTGGTGCGGAGGGATACTACACTGCCGCCTACTCCACCGTCACCCGAGAGCCCTTCCACCATCAGCGCCTGGTTCTGCATGCTGATGGGCCGGACCGAGCTAACAGAGCTCTTCGCCACGAGTTGTACACCACTCGTCAGCACCTTTACAGGGCTCTGACACTGTTGCACCCCTTTGTCCGGTCTGGACAGCTGCCGCGTTCTGCGATCTACCCAGCCAGGACCGTGATGCCCCACGGTGTCGGATGGCCAGAGGTGGGAGGCTACTCTCCCACACTTGGTCCTCTTCTGCCACCTGAGCGTCGGGTTCTACACCAGAGTATCCGCGGCCCCCAGGCCACTGACGTGGAGGACTATCCGTTGCCTCACTACCAGCTGTCAGGTTACAGCTACCTTCACAGTACCTCCTGGGACTGATGTAGTCTTGCTCATTAGTATTAGATGCATTCGCGAGCCTGCGTGCCGCCTATGATGACTTAGTCTATGTACTAAACTCTGTGTACTGAACTCTATGTCCGACCCCTTTTGTAAGTTATGCCGACTATCTATGTGGTATCTGTCGTGCTCCTTTCATTATGCATGTTTCATCATGAATGACTCTTGTCTATGCAAATTTCTCAATACTGAACTACCCCTGTTATATATTAACAGGATGGTTACACCAGCTGGTCGTGGTCGTGGTGGCAACTTCCCACCACCGCCTGAGTACATGGCTGGTATGATCCAACAGCTTGAGATGAATCGCCAGTTCATGGAGAACATGATGGCTCAGTTTCCTCGCCCCAATATGAACCAGCAGCCAAACACAACAACTCTGCAGGATTTCATACGCCTCAACCCAAGTGTGTACCGCAGCTCAACCCAGCCGCTGGATGCTGATGACTGGCTCCGTGACATCACCTATGAGATGGAGTCTGCTGATGTAGCCCCTGCCAGCTATGTCACTTTTGCTTCCTTCTTCCTGAAGGGACCCGCAGCTCAATGGTGGGACAGCCACAGGCGTACTCTGCCAGTTGGGACAATCATCACCTGGCCAGACTTCCAGGCTGCTTTCCGTGCCCGCTTCATCCCTCAAGGAGTCATGGACCGGAAGAAGCGTGAGTTCCGCAACCTCACCCAAGGCAACAAGACTGTTGAAGCTTATCAGCGAGAGTTTCTGGACTTGTCTCGCTATGCTGAAGAGGACATTGCCACTGATGCACGCAGACAGGAGAAGTTCCGTGACGGCCTTCAAGCTGACATCAAGCTCGCACTTCTAGTGCACGACTTTGCTGATTTCGCCACCTTGGTGAACAAAGCTATCAATGTCGAAACTGGTCTGCAGGAATACCAGAGCTCTAACAGGCGCAACCGTGACACGGGCTCATCTTCGGGCCCGTCCTCGTAGAAGCGTAAGATTTGGATTCCCAACAGCATGTACCAGCCGAATGCACCTGCCCCAAGGCAAAGCTATGCTGCACCTCGTCTGCCTACTCCAACTAGGCAGCCAAAGCTTCCAGCTCCACCACCCCAAGCTCCTGTTCCCACCCCCAATAATGGTTTGTGCTTCAGGTGTGGACAACCAGGGCACCGTGCTAGAGAATGCAACTAGAACCAGAAATAGCTGGCCCTTCCAGCAACTGGCCGTGGAAGCAACCAACTCCGCAACAACAATGCCAAGCCTTATGGTCGGGTTCATGCGAACCACGTTGATCTGAACGAAGCTCAAGACCAGCCTGCTACTGTGATGGGTACACTCCTCATAAATTCAGTACCAGCATGCGTTTTATTTGATACAGGTGCATTGCATTCATTCATGTCAGAAGATTTTGCATGCTTGCATGACATTAAATGTGAAGACATGAATGCTTCACTATTAGTACACACCCCTGCGGGCCAATGTCGAACCTCCATGATTTGCAACGACGTCCCCGTTGAAATCGAAGGACTGGAATTCCTTGTCTCACCCATCGTGCTGAAGTCTTGTAGCATTGACCTCATTCTGGGAATGAATTGGTTAAAGGCACATACTGCTTCTATAGTTTGCGCCACTAAGACCGTCCATCTGCTACACCCTTCCGATGAAATAGTCACTTACCAAGCTCATCTGGTGCAAAATGCCGAGGCAAGGCTCTATGCATTGAATGCATTGAACGCTGCACCACTCGAGGGCATTGAAAACATTCCTGTCGTTCGCGATTTCCAGGACGTCTTTCCTGAAGAACTTCCAGGGATTCCCCCTGCTAGAGCTGTCGAATTCGTCATCGACTTGAAACCAGGCACCACTCCTATAGCCAAGCGACCCTACAAGATGCCGCTGCATGAACTCCTTGAGCTCAAGGAGGAAATCGACAAATCTCTTCAAAGTGGTTTCATTCGCCCAAGTTGCTCTCCTTGGGGGGCACCTTCTCTCTTTGTCAAGAAGAAGGATGGGACAAACCGATTGGTCCAAGACTACCATCCTATAAATCAAGCTACCATTCAGAATAAGTATCCTCTTCCTCGGATCAATGATCTGTATGATCAACTGGCTGGTTCATCAGTGTTCTCTAAACTCGACTTGAGGTTGGGTTACCACCAGATCCGTGTTCGCGAAGAGGATATCCCCAAGACCGCATTTGTGACTCGTTATGGTTCATACGAGTACACCGTCATGTCCTTCGGCTTAACCAATGCTCCAGCCACCTTCTCTCGCCTGATGAACTATATATTCATGGATTACCTCGACAAGTTCGTCGTGGTTTATCTGGATGATATCCTGGTATTTTCTAAGAACGAAGAAGAGCATGCTGAACATCTTCGACTTGTGCTGGAAAAGCTACGAGAGCATCAACTTTATGCCAAGTTCTCCAAATGTGAATTCTGGCTTCCCGAAGTAACCTATCTTGGGCATGTCATCTCTAAGGATGGTATTGCCGTCAACCCTGAACGAGTTCAGGCTATTCTCGATTGGACTCCTCCGAAGAACGTTAAGCAAGTCAGAAGTTTTCTCGGTCTTGCCAGCTATTGCTGTCGGTTCATCGAGAACTTCTCCAAGATTGCCAGGCCTCTGACTAACCTGCTGCATAAGGGCGTCAAGTTCCAATGGACAGATAAATGTCAGGAAAGTTTCCAGGCACTCAAAGACAAGTTGACTTCTGCCCCAGTACTAGCTCCTCCTGATACTAAGAAGGACTTCGTCATTTACTGCGACGCTTCCCGTCAAGGATTAGGCCGTGTCCTAATGCAGGAGCGCAAAGTGATTGCCTATGCCTCGCGGCAATTGCGCCCTCACGAAGAGAACTACCCAGTTCACGACCTCGAGCTTGCTACTGTCATTCATGCACTGAAGCAGTGGCGACATTACCTACTCGGTAATCGTTGCGAGATCTTCACTGACCACCAAAGTCTGAAGTATCTGTTTACTCAGCCAGACCTGAACCTCCGTCAGCAGAGATGGATGGAGACTGTTGCAGACTTTGATTTGGGTATTTCCTATACACCAGGCAAGGCTAATGTAATGGCTGATGCCTTGAGCCGCAAGTCTTACTGCAACCACCTCCAGGTTCACAAAGTTCAGCCCTCACTCGTTGAAGAGTTCAGAAAGCTGAACCTCCATATTGTTCCTCCGGGTGCACTCGCTCCCCATCCTCCGGAGCTTCGCAAGATGAACCTCCATGTTGTTTCCAGGGGTTCTCTCAATACCCTGGTTGCGAAACCAGATCTTGTGGACACCATCAAATGGATACAGAAATGTGATGATGAAGTCGAGAGGATTAAACTTTATATCGCAGAAGGAAAGCCCTCATTCTTCACTGTGGATGACGCAGGCACCCTATTCTTCAAAGGTCGCCTAGTGGTACCGAGTAAGAGGGAAACCTGAATATGACTCAGGAGGTTATGAAAGAAGCTCATGATACGCCTCTATGTATCCATCCTGGTAGTACAAAGATGTACCAAGACATCCGCCAGAGATTCTGGTGGTCTAACATGAAGCAAGACATTGCTCGCTATGTTGCTGAGTGTGACGTTTGCCGTCGTATCAAAGCAGAATATCAAAGGCCTGCTGGAACTCTGCAACCTATCTCTATTCCTGAATGGAAATGGGACCATGTTGAAATGGACTTTGTCACTGGATTTCCCAAATCGCAGAAAGGTAATGATGCTATTCTTGTCGTCATTGACCGGCTTTCTAAAGTTGCACATTTTCTGGCAGTCAAAGAAACGATCACTGCTAGTCAGCTTGCAACTCTCTATATGTCCAGAATTGTTTCACTTCACGGTATTCCACTGGTTATCAGTTCGGACCATGGCAGCTTATTCACTTCAAGATTCTGGGCAAGTTTCCAAGAAGCTATGGGGACTCACTTATCTTTCAGTACGGCGTTTCATCCGCAGTCACAAGGGCAAGTTGAACGTGTCAACCAAGTTCTCGAAGACATGCTTCGAGCTTGTGTTATTTCCTTCGGCAAGAAATGGGAGGAATCCCTCCCGTATGCCGAGTTCTCTTATAATAATAGCTATCAAGCTAGTCTGAAGATGGTCCCCTTCGAAGTGTTATATGGACGAAAGTGCCGAACCCCTCTGAACTGGTCAGAAACTGGGGAACGTCCACTCTTCGGTCCGGATATTATCCAACATGCCGAAGAACAAGTCCGCATTATTCGCGAGAATCTCAAGACCACTCAGTCTCGTCAAAAGAGTAATTATGACCGTCATCATAAAGACATGGTCTATCAACCTGGCGAAAAGGCCTATCTTCGCGTTACACCAATGAAGGGTGCTCACCGATTCGGGATCAAGGGCAAGCTAGCTCCTCACTATATTGGCCCTTTCACTATTCTGGAAAGGCGTGGAAAAGTGGCATATCAACTGGAGCTTCCGTCGAACCTTTCTCAGGTTCACGATGTGTTCCATGTGTCACAGCTCCGTCGTTGCTTCAAGGACCCAATCCGAGCAGTGGACCATGAAGTGCTCGAATTGCAATAGGACCTCTCCTATAAAGAGCATCCGGTCCGCATTCTCGACCAAGCTGAACGCTGCACACGTCAGAAGGCGATCAAGTTTCTCAAGGTCCAGTGGTCGAATCACTCTGAAGACGAAGCCACCTGGGAACGCGAGGATCGTCTTCGTGAGGAATACCCGCACTCTTTCCTTCTACGTCCTAAATCTCGGGACGAGATTTCTTGTAGTGGAGGAGATTTGTAACGCCCGGATAATCATGCTACAGTAAACTCACATTGATGGTGCCACGTCACCTCTGTCACTGTAGCTAATCTGGGGTTAATTCAAAAATGTTTCGAAATTCAAATTCAAATGTATGATAGCAATAAAAGTTTTCAAAAATTAAAGCTAAAATGTTCGGGGGTTGCCAAATAGTGCATAGGGAATTATCGTGAAATGAACACATTTTTATAAAGGGCCTAAATAATCTAAAATCGTTTAAAACAGAAAAGTAAATGAATAAAAGAAAAGAAAAGAAATTAAACTAAACTCCCCCCCTCCCCTGCTGGACCGCGGCCCAGCTGGCCATCGGGCCAACCAGGCCGGCCCAGGTTGGCCCCCACTCCCTCTCCTTATCCCCCACCCCGCAAACCCTAGGCACCGACACCCCCCACTCCCCCCACGATTCCCTTCTCCTCCC
>NC_057800.1:683573540-683578480 GCF_018294505.1 Triticum aestivum | reverse complement strand
TGACCCCTGTAGAAAGCGCGGCTGCTTTTGAAATTTGAACGGTGCCCCTCCTCTCCTCTCCTCTCCATCTACTTCCTCCGTTCCTAAATACTTGTCTTTCTAGTCATTTCAATAAGTGACTACATACGAAGCAAAGTGAGTGAATCTACACTTCAAAATATGTCTACATACATCCGTATGTAGTAGTCATTTGAAATGTCTAGAAAAACAAATATTTAGGAACTGAGGGAATAGCAACTAGCGTGCCCATCTCTCCTTTTTTTTAAATAAACGGGCATACATGCATGTAGTACGCTTTAACTGTCACAAGCTGACGCGAGAGCATTAACTGCAATTACGAGCCCACTGTGCGCTACAAAACAACAATTACAACTGGTCTCGCTGGAATCTAGTCAGACAATCCGCGCGGTCAAGGAAGAGAACAAAAACCATTTTCTGGAACGATAATAGTTGCAGCATGGGCTGTTTTCTTCATTAATTTTATTTTATTTAGGAAAACAGGAGCAATCGGAGTTTCAAAAAGTTTAAACGGTGTTCTAGCTCTCCATCTCTCCTTTGGGTAAGCGGCATGTTTGAAAAGTTTTGTATACTATTAGTGGTGGTGCAGAATATATATTTAAAGTAGCTTTAAGCGCGCGCTTCTAGAATTTACATGCAGACGGTAGCATTGGTTACCCAGCGCAACTAAAAAAACAATACGGACGGTTAGGCGCAGAATAGTCGATGTGTCATGGTGTGGGCATACATGTACGATTTTGCTATCACAAGCTGACGCGGGAGCATTAACTACAATTACGAGACAATATTGTGCTATAAACAATGAATATGTATTGCGCTTGTATTTTACAGGTAGTCTTGCTAAAATCTAGTCTGACAATACAATTGTATCACGAGTTGGCGTGAAAGCATTAACTGCGAGTATGAGACATCGGTGCCTTACAAACAATGAATATGTAACAACTGGTCTTGCTGAACTCTTGTCTGACAATACACTGTAGCAGTTGGTAGCACTAACTAGGATTACGAGCCAGCAGTGCATCGATTGGAAATATGCCCTAGAAGCAATAATAAAGTTGTTATTCTCGTATTCCCTTATTCTTGATAAGTGTTTATTCTCTATCTTATAATTGTACTAACCGAAAACTTAAATACATGTATAGATACATAAACAGATATTGTGTCCACAGTAAGTCTCTACTAGACTATGAGATCATTAGGAGAATAGTGTGATGGACATACCCAATCATAAGCTTAGCATCTAATCGTGTCACTAAGTTTAAATTGCTACAACTTTCTTAATGTCAAGTATTTGTTTCTTAGACTATGAGATCATGCCATTCCATAGTACCGGAAGAATGCTTTGTGGGCATCAACCGTCACTTTGTAACTGGGTGATCATAAAGGTGCTCTTCATGTATCTCGGAAGGCACTAGTTGGGTTGCATGGATCAAGACTAGGATTTCTCACTCCATGTAACGGAGAGATATATTTGGGCCCTCTCGGTAATAAAACATCCTAACTAGCTTGCAAGCATGTGACTAATGTGTTTGGTCACGGGGGTATTGTATTATGGAACGACTAAAGAGAACTTGCCAGTAACGAGATTTAACTAGCTGTGGTGATACTAATGATCAAATCTCAGGCTAGCGACATATTACCAGACAAAGGGAATCGTATACGAGATTATTTGAATCCTTGACATCGTGGTTCAATCGATGAAATATCTGGGAACCATTATGGGCATCCATGGCCCCACTATTGGTTATGGATCGGAGAGGAGTCTTGATCATATCCTCATATTCACGAACCCGTAGGGTCACACACCTAACGTTCAGTGTCGCTAGGATTTTATGAGACAATAAGATGGTGTGTATCGAATTTTGATTCAAAGTCTTAGACAGGATCTCGGGCATCACGAGGAGCTTCGGAATGGTCCAGAGACAAAGAAAACATATATGAAAAGTATTTTCGGGGTTACCAGAAAAGTTTAGGATTTTCAGTATTATACTGGGTAGGTTCTAGAAGGTACCCGAGTCGGACCCACCTGGACATGAGTGGTGGCCAAGGCACCATACCTCTGGTCCATACACACCAAAATACCCCCCCCCCCCAAAAGGAATAGGATCAAATCCCGAAGGGATAAGATCAAGATCCCTAAAAAGGAGGGGTCATGATTGGTGGGGAAGGAAGGAGGAGATTTCCTTCCCCCCTTTGGTGTGCAGTCCCTAGAGGTTTGGCGGAGGGGCCAAGACTCCTCCCCCACGCCTATAAATAGAGGAGGGATGGGACCACACACCTCGGTTGTTGGCTGCCTCCCTCTCGTTCCATACGTCACTCATCCGCGCAGTTCTTAATAAAGCTCTATCGGATTTCAACCATACTTCCTCCACCACGCCGTCGTGCTACCAGATCGATCTCATCCACCTCTCCCCCTCGCTTGCCGGATCAAGAAGGAGGATACGACATCAAGCTGCACATGTGTGCAATTCGGAGGCATCATTCGTGTGGTGCTACATCGAATTGATTCGACGAAAGTACGACTACATCGCCCACGATCTTTAGATCGTTAAAAACGCATGTTCTACGAGGGTGTGTATACCTTTTCCCACTCATTGCTAGCGCTAGTAGATTGGATCTTGAGTTTATTTGTTTTCTCGTAGGAAAAAAATTGCTTTCCTTGCAACGAATCCCTTTAGCATCGTAGACAATGAATATGTCTTCCAAATGTTTTTCTACAACTAAACGTGTTGAAGCAGGGATACTATAGGTCCTTTGAACAGTGCTTCATCTCTTCACTCCATCTATGTACCTCTCCTTTTTGTGTAAAAACAGTGTCGTCAAAGTTCTACATGTTATTATAATGGTGTTGCAAAACATATAGAAAAAAGGCGTATGCTTCGAAACTCCGCGGGTGGAGGGTAACATAGATATCCGGGCCAACCGGTCATAGATTAACCGACATGTCATGGCATGAGAATATATGTACCACAGAATTGTCATGAGCTATTGTCAGAGCTTGGCTTAATAGGAATGATAGATTACTCATATCAACAAAGAAATTCCTTCTTTTTTGGGAGCTCATTCGCAAAGAACTCCAAAGTTATGGGTGCTTGTCTTGGAGCGATTTTAGGATGGGTGACCAACCGGGAAGTTACTCCTGTATGCGCTGCGCACGAGTGAGGACAAAATGCGCAAAAAAGACTAGTGTTGGTCTGTGGGTATAGTCTAGACCCCGCTAGACGTAATAGCCGGGAAATGGTGGTTGTGGCCAAGGCGTTACAATTGGTATCAGAATCGACTGTTGCGGTTACATGGGAATGCGCGGGTCAGGTGTGCAGGCATGTGGCGCATGGCGCATGTGTCCGCTGTGGCACACGGCATGGGAATGCGCGGGTCAGGTGTGCGGGCATGTGGAGCATGGCCCCTGTGCCCATTGTGACACACGGCATGGCACATGTGCCGGACTAGATGCACATACCTGTATCAAGAGGGAACGTTTGTGATGGGCCGACAAGGATGTCGGTTCCTTTGAGTGAGGGTGTATGTGATATTGATGCGGAGCATCCTATGGGCACCATGTTAAGAGTCCGTTTGGCAAGTGACACGTGGGACTTCTACTTCACATACACAAAGGTGAATCATATCCTTTACACGTGCTCACTTGACCCCTTCGAGGATGGTATACTACTTGACACTTCTCCCGTGTGCATGCATAGGTATTGTCGAAACGCTGCGGACGACGTGAAGGAGTGCAAGCGCCAAGGAACACCTACACCATCCGCGAGGGAAGCGTGGAAACGAAGACGCAAGAAGAAGAGCTGTCGAAGAAGCTCCAGCCACCGGAAGACCGGTCGGGTCCGGACGTCCGGCGCCTGAAGATCCACCGGACGGCCAGTGTCCCTGCACCCGAGCCAAACGAGCGGACGTCCGACGCCACCGGACGACCAGCGACCGGATGATCGGTCCAGACCAGAAATCCGCTACACCAGCATCCGAGCGAGATCGAGCGGACGACCGGCCCCTACCGGACGTCCGGCCGCCCACGAGCCACCGGACGACCAGTCCCCAGCGGACGTCCGGTACCTGGCTGTGTCCAGTTACGGGCTGAGGCCCATGTACCCCTTCACTTTACCCCCATTTGCACTAAGACTATAAATAGACCTCTCCCTCCTCCTTTCTAGGGTTAGCGTTGTGATAGCTCATTTGAGAGATAGAGCTACTGTAACGCCCCGTGACCGATGTGCCAGGTGTCGTGCAGTTATTCGCTGTTGTTGCCTTGTCATTGCTTGCGTGTCATGCATCTCATATCATGTCATCATGTGCATTGCATCTGCATATGTGTTCGTCTCATGCATTCGAGCATTTTTTCCATTGTCCGTTTTGCAATCCGGCGCTTCGTTCTCCTTCGGTGGTCATTTCTACCTTTCTTTCATGTGTGGGGATTAAACATTTCCGGATTGGACCGAGACTCGCCAAGCGGCCTTGGTTTACTACCGGTAGACCGCCTGTCAAGTTTCATACCATTTGGACTTCGTTTAATACCCCAACGGTTAACCGAGGGACCGAAAAGGCCTCGTGTGTGTTGCAGCCCAACACCCTTCCAATTTGGCCCAAAACCCACCTAAACCTCTTCCATCACCTAGAGCGTTCGATCACGATCGCGTGGCCGAAAACCGCACCTCATTTGGACTCTCCTAGCTCTTTCTACCTATATATATGTGCAACCCTCCGAAATTCGCGGTCTAACCCTAGCCTTCCCCTACCTCGCGCACCGGACACTTCTCCCCCCGCAGCCCGGACATGTTCGACCGCCGCCTCCGACGAATCACCGCCTGCCATGTCAGCGCGCCGCCCTCTCTCTCCTCCTCCCGCCGCCGCCGGCCCGCGGGGCCCGAGGCAGGCCTGCGCGGGCCCAGATCCGCCAGTCGCCGCGGTCGCCC
>NC_057800.1:683547020-683573156 GCF_018294505.1 Triticum aestivum | reverse complement strand
GATCCCCGCCGCCCTGGTCGCCGCCACCCCGACACCGCCTCGGCTCCCGTGCGCCTCTGGCGACCTCGCCGGACCCGGCCGCCGCCCTGGCTCAGATCCGGCCAGGTGGGATCAGATCCACCCGGCCCGCCAACCAAACGGCCTCGCCTCGCCCGGATCTCCTCGTCCCGGGTCCTCCTCGTCCCGGTTCTCGCGGGGTATAATATAATTTCTTCTAAGTCCTAAATCGCAGATCCAAGTGCCTCTGTTCGAGACCATGTAACTTTGCATCCGTAGCTCCGATTCATGCATATAGCATATCAAAATATTCACCTCGGAGAGTACATCATTTCATTCCATTGCATCATTTTCATTTGAGATCTTCTTGATGCCCGAAATGCTGTTAGAAGAGGGCTACTTGAGTTAATTGTCAGATCTGCTACTCCGTTTAGCACTTTTGTCTTTTTTGCCATGATTATTGTGTGCATGATATGCCCGTGAGTTCTACATACGTTTTGTTAAGGGTTTTGTCATCTTTCCAGAGGTGCAACCCATGTATTTTTAGGATGTGTGTAGTGTCTAGTGCAAGCTTGCAAAGTGGTGCACTTGCTAATTCTGTTTCCAGGGACTTAGCAATTTCACTAAGTCTTGGAGCTGTTTATCTCATGATGCCATATGTTCTTGTTGTTTCCTAGTGATCCGTGCCTCTTTTGAGGATGATCAGTAAAGGAGTTTTGTTAATCTTATAGTGCTCTATCCATCCATGTCTTTGTTTGCAATTATGGAGCACCCTAGCTTGAGTCAATCGAGCTCTACTTTTGCTACTTTGTGAATCTGGGCAGATTGTCAACTTGTTTGCAATTTTGCCGGTGATGTGGTAGTTAATCCGTGCATGTTATGCTATTGTTCTTGCCATGTCTAGCTTGCATTTTGTACCTTATTTATGGGTGTATGCTTGTCTTGCCATGACTTGCACCGTAGTGAGTGCATCGAGCTTGTAAACATGCCTACTTGAGTTATATTTCAGCATGTGTCAGTTTTTCACTAAGTCTGAAAACTGATTATGTTTTTGCTATGTTCACATGCTTGCAATTGTATTTTCTGATCCCTTTTGGCTCAAGGTCACTAAGGGACTTTTGTTAAGATCTTTGAGTAGTTCCATGCCATGATTTACTTTGCCATGTTCAGGTCCTGTAGCATGTAGTTTTGTTGCTCCGAAGAGGGCTACCTGATCTGAAATTCCAGACAAGTGTTAATTTCACTAAGTCTGAGATCTGTTTGCCATTTGCATTTTTGCCATGCTTGTTTGAACTTGTTAATGGATGAATTGGCCGTAGATCAGTGCTAGACTTTTGTTAAGCATCTTGTGTGCATCCCTGCCATGTATTTTGTTGTCATGTTTGGGTGTTGTAGCATGTTCATTTCGTTGCATTTAGATGCCTACTTGCTGTAAATCGCAGACCGGTGTCATTTTTGAATCGCTTGCCATTTCCAAACCGTAACTCTGATTCCGGCGTTCTTTATATCGTTTTCAAGCGATTTCATCTCATCTTTCCAGTGGCACACTTGGATTTCCAAGTTGAGGCCAGGTTCATGCATTTCCTATCATATCTTGCATTTTGCATCCCGCATAGCATATCATCTTTGCATCGTGTTGTTTGAGTTTGCACGTGATTGATTATATCCTTGTTACTTGTTTGTCTTGTTTGGGTAGAGCCAGGAGACGAGTTCGCTAACGAGGAGCCCGTTGAGTTTGCTTTTGAGGATCCAGTCAACTCTGACAACTGTGCAGGCAAGATGATCATACCCTCGAAATCACTACTACCTTTGCTATGCTAGTTTGCTCGCTCTTTTGCTATGCCATTGCTACGATGCCTACCACTTGCTTGCAAGCCTCCCAAATTGCCATGTCAAACCTCTAACCCACTATGTCCTAGCAAACCGTTGTTTGGCTATGTTACCGCTTTGCTCAGTCCCTCTTATAGCGTTGCTAGTTGCAGGTGAAGATTGAAGGCCGTTCCTTGTTGGAACATTTATTTACTTGTTGGGATATCATTATATTATCTTGTTATCTTAATGCATCTATATACTTGGTAAAGGGTGGAAGGCTCGGCCTCTCGCCTAGTGTTTTGTTCCACTCTTGCCGCCCTAGTTTCCGTCATATCGATGTTATGTTCCCGGATTTTGCGTTCCTTACGCGGTTGGGTTATAATGGGAACCCCTTGATAGTTCGCCTTGTTTAAAGCTTTTCCAGCAATGCCCAACATTGGTCTTACCATTCGCCACCTAGCCTTTTCTTTCCCTTGGGTTCTGCAGACTCAAGGGTCATCTTATTTTAACCCCCTGGGTCAGTGCTCCTCTGAGTGTTGGTCCCACCAAGCGATGTCCGGGGCTACCAGGGGCAACTCTGGGCTGGCCTACCCGACGTCTGGCTCATCTGAGTGTGCCCTGAGAAAGAGATATGTGCAGCTCCTATCGGGATTTGTCGGCACATTCGGGCGGTGTTGCTGGTCTTGTTTTAACCTGTCGAAGTGTCTTGAATTACCGAGATACCGAGTCTAATCGGAACGTCTTAGGAGGAGGTCTATTCCTTCGTTGACCGTGAGAGCTTGTCATGGGCTAAGTTGGGACTCCCTGCAGGGATTGAACTTTCAAAAGCCGTGCCTGCGGTTATGGGCAGATGGGAATTTGCTAATGTCCGGTTGTAGATAACTTGAACCTTAACTTAATTAAAATGAATCAACTGAGTGTGTTACCGTGATGGCCTCTTCTCGGTGGAGTCCGGGAAGTGGACACGGTGTTGGAATAATGTTTGCGCAGGTTGCTCTCTAGTTTCTCGCTCGCGCTTTGCCTCCTCTTCTCGCTCTCCTTTGCGGATAAGTTAGCCACCATACTTGCTAGTCGCTTGCTGCAGCTCCACCTATATTTTACCTTGCCTTACCTACAAGCTTAAATATTCTTGATCGCGAGGGTGCGAGATTGCTGAGTCCCTGTGGCTCACAGATTACTATTACACCAGATGTAGGGCCCGATGATTCTGCTCCAGGAGACGCGTATGAGCTCAAGTGGGAGTTCGATGAAGACTCTCAACGTTACTATGTTTCCTTTCCCGATGATCAGTAGTGGTGCCCAGTTGGGGGTGATTGGGACCGTGTCGCATGTTGGGTTCTCTTTTATTTTGGCGCCGTAGTCGGGCCATGAGTGTTTGGTTGATGTAATGTTATTTATGTACTTGATTGACGTGGCGAGTGTAAGCCAACTATGTTATCTTCCCTTTTATTATCATATTGTATGGGATGTTGTGAAGATTGCCTAACTTGCGACATATGCCTTCAATGCGATTATGTCTCTAAGTCGTGCCTCGACACGTGGGAGCTATAGTCGCATCGAGGGTGTGACAGCTACGCTCATCCATTACGGATCTACTCCACGAGAGAGACCGCGGCCCCTCTACGGAGAATATCCCCTTGGATTCAAGACCCCCTCTTGGGTGGCCCCATCAAGACCTCCTCACGGAGAAGAACCGGTTACCGTGTATCATCCGTTGTTGACTTTGGATCTTGTATCTCTCTTTGTGTTTCGAGGATCTAGCACATGTGTAATCGAATCTTGTTGGTTTGAGTGATTCTCTCGTGTTTTCCCTCGTGAATCCTCACGTGTCCTTCATGTTTCTTTTTGGGATCCGCTCCTTTTGTGAAAGATCGGCTATCTAGGGTTCCACCCTACATCATCTTGGTATCATGAGCCATGTTGATCATGATTTCGGAGCCTCCCCCACCGTTTTCTAGCCTTCTTTTGCTTGATTTCATCCTAAATTCGAAAATCCCCACCAAAAATAGCCCCAAAGTTTTTTGTGATTTGTTGGTTTGATGATGTTTTGTTGATTTTGATCCATGGATTTGCTTGGTTTCGAGTGGATCTAGCATTTCCCCAATTTTCCTCATCTTTCATCCATGAAATCCCATCAATTTTGACCCCAAAATCCCCAAATTCCGCCCAAAATCGCGTTCCGAATCTCGAATCTCGAGTTGACCCCGATACACCGGACGACCGGCCCTTTACCGGACGTCCGGAGACCCAGGAAGCACCGGACGTCCAACCTTACCGGACGACCGGAACCCCTAACCCGAGCTGAAATTAGCGGATTTCCGACCCGACCGGACGTCCGGCGACCGGACATCCGTCCATTTCCGGACGTCCGCTACCTGTAGATATCAACTTCGGCTGATTTTTGTTTCGGCCATAACTAATTCATCCGAACTCCGATTTTGACGTTCTTTAGCTCGTTGGAAAGCTCTTGACATCCCCCTTCCCACAAAAATACTACCATAACCATTTGACTCCATCAAAGTTTGACAATTTTGGCATCTTTTCCTAGGGCTTCCACCACATCATCCGCTACACCACCACCAACTTCCGCAACCTAACCAATTTTGTTCCCCATCGCATTAGTGGTTGCTTGAGGAGTGATTTGAGTCTCCTAAGGTGTCTAGGCTACTTAGGGACGGTTGCTTCTTCTTCAACCACCACCACCACTTCCGCCACCCCAACTTAACCCAAGTTTGGTTGTGTTGTGAGTTGTGTCTCCTAAGGTGTTTCGGCTACTTAGGGACCGTGCTTTCAACTCCGACACCGTGTATAGTCCACCACCATAACCTCCACTTCTGCATTGCCTAGTGCAACACCACCACTTCCTGCTACCACCATTTTGACATTTGACGATTGAGATTTTGAGTTCGCGGTTTTTCTGTTTCCTAAGGTGTTTCGGCTACTTAGGGACGAGTCACCATCATCTTGGTATCTCCATCAAGATCACCTCCACTCATCATCACCACGGACGGTAACCTCCATATCATCTTGGTATCGTGGTATCCCTCCATTGTATATTCCCTTGCCATTGCATTGATAACCCCTAGCCCATTTTGCGTCACTTGCCTATGGAGACTAGCCATTTGAGTATTGCCGGCAACTTTACTTGTGCACATTAGTGATCTACACCATACATTACATACATACCATACCATATCGGTATCGTATCATCTCGTGTGCCTCAAGTTTGTTCCCGCATATACACAATTGCTATCTTGGTTTGTGCATTTCGCAAAGTGGCCATATACAAGAAAAGAATAAGCTTTTAAGCAGAAGAGAAAGAGCAAAGAAGCTTGTAAGAAATAGCCATAGCATCCACCACATTGCATAAGATTGTCATAACCGATCATCTTGGATCAAACACCGGGAACCATACATACATAGCATACTTGGGATAGAAAGTTATCCATTTTGCATCTTATAGGTTGTGCACAAGTGTCGTATCCGCCTATTGAGCAATCGTGCTAGCGTCTCTCTTGAGTTGTGCAACACGAGCGTTTTCCGTGGATTCCACATTTTGTGCTCATCCTTGGTTGCACGACCCCATTTATCTATCTGTGTGTGTGTTTCTGTGTGGCACATATTGCTATTGGTCTACTTGTTACACTTGCGAATTTGTGAATCTTTTTCAACATTATTGACTCTTGCTAACATTTTACATCAAATGTTTGTGCCACTATCCTCACCGAGCTCCACCATAAGCCTTACTTGTGTAGGTGTGAGAAACCGACAAGTATTGGTACCAATTGTGCTATTTCCTTGTCCACATTGGAGTGATCATTGATCCACTTTCAACTTCAGTCAAGGTACATTTGGTATTCGTTCTTCTCTTTCTCCACTCATATTCGCTCGAATCTTGTGATGGATTGGCAAGGCATTTCATCTCCGGTCTTCCACAACAACGACGGCGTGTACAACTACATCAACAACAAGTTTTCCACACAAAAGGAGGAGCAAGATGCAAGGATGGAGGAGATTCGGACCTTGTTGATCAACCGTTCTTCCCCTTCATCATCCTTAAGGCGGCGACGTTCAATTCACAAGTCTTCGGAGCGCAAAAATAATGCAAGTGCAAGTCGTCCTCGTCCACATCTCCATGGTGACCACCATCACGTTTGTGATCCACCTCGTCATGAAGGGCAAGTCACCTCCAAGCAACATGTGCACGACAACGACGAACGACATCTACATCGAGCTCAAGCACGACAATGACAACATCATCATGAAGATGCTCGAGATGCGCCTACCTACAAGTCGCAACAAGCCCTACTTCACGCCAAGTCCAAACTTCATGACCACAAGAGAAGACCACGAGACAAGCACCACCAAGACGGAGCTACGGCTACACCAACCACTTTGGCATCTTCGCCAAGCGACTTCAAGGCATCCTCGCCTTCGGATATATGGCATCTTCGCCAACAAGCACCTCAAGACTACGCTCAAGAGAAGCTCCCCAAGCTCAAGTCCGTGACTTACACGAGCTACTACGACCTCGACATCGACCACACGATTCCTTTCTATGGGACTCAAGAACCCGAGGAGTATCTCGAGTGGGAGCGTTTGATGGACGACTACCTCAAGGTACATCAAGTCCCTCCCGAAGATCAAGTGAAGTGCGCCACAAGGAACTTCCACGACTACGCGTCCACTTGGTGGCTTCACACACCTTCGGAGAGCTACGACATGAGTTGGCCCAAGACGAAGAGAGGTTTGCGGCGAGAGTTTGTGCCTCCAACCTACACGGAACAACTTCAACGCCAATTGGAGAACACCATCCAAGGATCCAAGTCCCCATTTCGATGAAGTTCCACTTCATGATGGGATTGCACAACGATATCTCCAAGACGATCTTCCTCGAGAACTACAAGTCCCTCGACGACAACTACATTGGTGCTCTCAAGGTGGAACAAGAACTCATGAAGGCCAAACTTTCTCCACCCCAAGCTCACTTCGCGACGACCAAGCTCCATGAGAACGAGCATGAGGCTAGTACCACCACGATGTCCAAGCCCGACGAGCTCCAAGACTGTACTCCCAAGTTCGACGCCATCCCTCTTTGTGGCATTGACGATGTCGAGTCCTCCATGACTCTTTTTCAAGACGGTGCGGCGATGAGTACGACTACGGAGACCCTCAAGGACCAAGCTTTGGAGGCGAGCGACACAATGGCGAGCAAGGATGATGCTTCCATCTTAGGAGGCGAGAGTGATAATGTGCCATCTTCGGCCTTCATCCACGGTGAGAGTGATGTTGTGCCATCTTTGGCCTTCATCCACGAGGACGACTACGAGACGGTTGAGCATGGGATTTTCCCTTCGACCACGGCGACATGTGATGACTTGAGTAACTTTAGCCACCATATTGAGAGTGAGAGTGATTTCACCACTAGCCCCATATATGATGTGTTTCCACTATTCCCATGCGAGGAGAGCCACAACCCCCACCTCTTGAGTGAGATGAGTGACTCCACCATATGTGAGTTTGAGTGCACCTATTTTGAGGGAGTGAGTGAACCACCACATAGAGAGAGTGGGATAGTTGATAGGTCATGTGAGGCCACTTTTAACACTAACGACTTGACCTCTACCTCTATTGTGTCTTCTCATTTGGTGCTAGGTCCCTTATATGATGATGCGCCGCTTCTCGACGACTTCGTCCTACCTTTGGACAAGATGATGGCCATGGTGGAATATGATGCACCCCCCACATGGTTCCATCACAATGATGATCTTGACCACCATTTGGTCTTTCCCACCTCACCTACACCACTTGAGTGGAATGAACAAGGTAACATAGGTGAAGGTGATGCTCTAGTCCCACTAGTGGACATTCATGACATTGATTGCTTGCATGATGTTGATCCTCCTATTGACATGCTTCATGCTAGTATGATTTCCCCATGCGATGATTTACCCATTTATGATGAGTATGATGATTGCCATGTGGAGTCTTTTAGTTGTGATGCCATGTTACATAGGATTTCTTGTGCTAATTCTCTCGGTCACATCATGTTTGCCAATCCACTTGACTTGTCATATGCTATGCATGAGATCAATCATATGTCATATTTGCATTCTCTTCATAGTGACTATGCATATGCTATTAAAATGAACCCAATTTGCACATATGGCATAGATGACAAGCCTATGGTTACTGGCATTTGTTTCTCTTGTGATAATATTGACATGCTACCTTTGCATCATTTATCTCATATGCCATGCCATAACCACCCAGCTTCGGATATGCATTGTTTTGGATGTTGTCCATTTTCTCCATATGATGTTTCCAACATTGCTCATGAGGAGACCCCCATAGTTTCCTCATACATTTTAGGAGATTTTGATCAGTCCCATCCATTGCATGATCCTCATACTTATGTGCACAATATGCTTCCCATGAATAAACATGCTATTGATGTGCCATATACTTGTATGCTCAATTTGCATCCTCATCATGTTATACACAATAACTATTCTTTCATGATGGATGACATGTTCTTATACCATGCATCAAATTTCTTTGACGGATGCTTATCTTGTGCTAACTCACACGTACACATACACATCATGATGGATGATGTGTACATTTACCACGCGCACAATTTCTTTGGTTTGTGTCTCTTTTGTGTAGGTACCCATGAATTCTTGTCAACCTCGCAATCCCACGAGTTGACAAAACGAGCTCTAGAGAGCAATGATGAATTGGGATCCCATGGATTGCATTTCCCACCGCTCTCTTCACGCGAAGTCTTCGCACATTTCTTCTACATGACCCTCACTTGGCTATGGGTTATTGTCCACTACATATTCTATGCCCATCTTGCCATGTTCACTTTGCATGTTATGCTCATTACTATGCTTTTGCTATGCATTCGTGACCCATGCTTTGCATTACACATGATGATAGATTCTCATACTTGTATGTGTATTTACAAGCTTGGTGGAGACATTGCTTGTTATTGCCATGTTTGCTTTGTGCCCCATGCCTATGATGATACTTCCATTTTGCTTTGTGTTCGTGCTTGCGATGTGTCATGTGCATTGTACATGTCTATTATTTGCTCACATGACATGATTGCCATGATTCCCTCTAGTATGTTGCATCTTCGCACTACTAGCTTGCACGACTTGATTACTATGCTTGACTTGATTGCCTCACACATGATGAACAATTGCTCTTTCTATTGTGTTCAGTGCCACACGATATTCACTACACCCAATGCACATTATGATTGGATTGTCTTGCACTTGACACATGTGTTTAGACACTTCATTTTATTTGGTGTTGTGAATGATTCCTATGCCTACCATAGACCTTTCGTTGAGCAATTTGTGGATGCTTGCTATGAACTTGAGGTAGATGCTTCTTCACTTCTCCAACATATTTGCATCAATACCTCACATTTACATGCTTGTTTCCATGATGTCCTTCTTTGTGCTCAATTTATGTGCTTACATGCCCTGTCACAATCCTTTGTCACACCATATGCTATGCTTGATGACAACACTTGTTGGGTGAATCACCTCTTGAATGCTTGGTTTTGCACTAACGCTAACCGCATTTGTTTTTCCAAGTGTTTGTTCTCCTTGCTCCTTTTGAAGGAATCACGAGACGGTGCGACATTGGAGAGTGCCCATTTCGAGCTTCAAGATGACGAGAACTTGGCGATCGACCACTCCTACACGGCGACGCCATCTCTTTCCCATGGTGATTTGGATTTCGATCCGAGGTCGGATCTTTCCCAAGGGAGGGGAGATGATGCGGAGCATCCTACGGGCATCACCATGTCAAGAGTCCGTTTGGCAAGTGACACGTGGGACTTCTACTTCACATACACAAAGGTGAATCATATCCTTTACACGTGCTCACTTGACCCCTTCGAGGATGGTATACTACTTGACACTTCTCCCGTGTGCATGCATAGGTATTTTCGGAACGTTGCGGACGACGTGGAGGAGTGCAAGCGCCAAGGAACACCTACACCATCCGCGAGGGAAGCGTGGAAACGAAGACGCAAGAAGAAGAGCTGTCGAAGAAGCTCCAGCCACCGGAAGACCGGTCGGGTCCGGACTGAAGGAAATATGCCCTAGAGGCAATAATAAAGTTATTATTTATTTCCTTATATCATGATAAATGTTTATTATTCATGCTAGAATTGTATTAACCGGAAACATAATACATGTGTGAATACATAGACAAATAAAGTGTCACTAGTATGCCTCTACTTGACTAGCTCGTTAATCAAAGATGGTTATGTTTCCTAACCATGAACAATGAGTTGTTATTTGATTAACGGGATCACATCATTAAGTGAATGATCTGATTGACATGACCCATTCCATTAGCTTAGCACCCGATCGTTTAGTATGTTGCTATTGCTTTCTTCATGACTTATACATGTTCCTATAACTATGAGATTATGCAACTCCCGTTTGCCGGAGGAACGCTTTGGGTGCTACCAAACGTCACAACGTAACTGGGTGATTATAAAGGAGTACTACAGGTGTCTCCAAAGGTACATGTTGGGTTGGCGTATTTCGAGATTAGGATTTGTCACTCCGATTGTCGGAGAGGTATCTCTGGGCCCTCTCGGTAATGCACATCACTTAAGCCTTGCAAGCATTGCAACTAATAAGTTAGTTGCGGGATGATGTATTACAGAACGAGTAAAGAGACTTGCCAGTAACGAGATTGAACTAGGTATTTGGAATACCGACGATCGAATCTCGGACAAGTAACATACGGATGACAAAGGGAACGACGTATGTTGTTATGCGGTCTGACCGATAAAGATCTTCGTAGAATATGTAGGAGCCAATATGGGCATCCAGGTCCCGCTATTGGTTATTGACCGGAGACGTGTCTCGGTCATGTATACATTGTTCTCGAACCCGTAGGGTCCGCATGCTTAAGGTTACGATGACAATTATATTATGAGTTTATGCATTTTGATGTACCGAAGGTTGTTCGGAGCCCCGGATGTGATCACGGACATGACGAGGAGTCTCGAAATGGTCGAGACATAAAGATTGATATATTGGAAGCCTATGTTTGGATATCGGAAGTGTTCCGGGTGAAATCGGGATTTTACCGGAGTACCGGGAGGTTACCGGAACCCCCCGGGAGCTATATGGGCCTTAGTGGGCTTTAGTGGAAAAGAGAAGGGGCAGCCCAAGATGGGCCGCGTGCCTCCCCCCTCCCCTAGTCCTATTAGGACAAGGAGAGGTGGCCGGCCCCCCCTCTCTCTTTTCCCCCTCCGTGAATCCTATTCCAACTAGGATTGGGGGGGGGGAATCCTACTCCCAGAGGAAGTAGGACTCTCCTGGCACACCCTCCTTGGCCGGCCAGCCTCCCCCCTTAGTCCTTTATATACGGAGGCAGGGGCACCCCAGAGACACACAAGTTGATCCACGTGATCTATTCCTTAGCCGTGTGCGGCGCCCCCAGCCACCATAGTCCTCGATAATATTGTAGCGGTGCTTAGGCGAAGCCCTGCAGCAGTAGCACGTCAAGATCGTCACCACGCCGTCGTGCTGACGGAACTCTTCCCCGACACTTTGCTGGATCGGAGTCCGGGGATCGTCATCGAGCTGAACGTGTGCTAGAACTCGGAGGTGCCGTAGTTTCGGTGCTTGATCGGTCGGATCGTGAAGACGTACGACTACATCAACCAAACGCTTCCGTTGTCGATCTACTAGGTATGTAGATCATACTCCCCCTCTCGTTGCTATGCATCACATGATCTTGCGTGTGCGTAGGAAATTTTTTGAAATTACTACGAAACCCAACAGTGGCATCCGAGCCTAGGTTTTATATGTTTATGTTATATGCACGAGTAGAACACAAGTGAGTTGTGGGCGATATAAGTCATACTGCCTACCAGCATGTCATACTTTGGTTTAGCGGTATTGTTGGATGAAGCGGCCCAGACCGACATTATGCGTATGCTTACGCGAGACCGGTTCTCCCGACGTGCTTTGCACAGAGGTGGCCTGTGGGTGATAGTTTCTCCAACTTTAGTTGAACCGAGTATGGCTACGCCCGGTCCTTGCGAAGGTTAAAACGGAGTCAAATTGACAAACTATCGTTGTGGTTTTGATGCGTAGGTGAGATTGGTTCTTACTTAAGCCCGTAGCAGCCACGTAAAACTTGCAACAACAAAGTAGAGGACGTCTAACTTGTTTTTGCAGGGCATGTTGTGATGTGATATGGTCAAGGCATGATGCTGAATTTTATTGTATGAGATGATCATGTTTTGTAACCGAGTTATCGGCAACCGGCAGGAGCCATATGGTTGTCGCTTTATTGTATGCAATGCAATTGCGATGTAATGCTTTACTTTATCACTAAACGGTAGCGATAGTCGTGGAAGCATAAGCTTGGCGAGACGACAACGATGCTATGATGGAGATCAAGGTGTCACGCCGATGACGATGGTGATCACGACGGTGCTTCGGAGATGGAGATCACAAGCACAAGATGATGATGGCCATATCATATCACTTATATTGATTGCATATGATGTTTATCTTTTATGCAACTTATCTTGCTTTGATTGACGGTAGCATTATAAGATGATCTCTCACTAAATTATCAAGAAGTGTTCTCCCTGAGTATGCACCGTTGCGAAAGTTCTTCGTGCTGAGACACCACGTGATGATCGGGTGTGATAGGTTCTACGTTCAAATACAACGGGTGCAAAACAGTTGCACACGCGGAATACTCAGGTTATACTTGACGAGCCAAGCATATACAGATATGGCCTCGGAACACGGAGACCGAAAGGTCGAGCGTGAATCATATAGTAGATATGATCAACATAATGATGTTCACCAATGAAACTACTCCATCTCACGTGATGATCGAACATGGTTTAGTTGATTTGGATCACGTAATCACTTAGAGGATTAGAGAGATGTCTATCTAAGTGGGAGTTCTTAAGTAATATGATTAATTGAACTTAAATTTATCATGAACTTAGTCCCTGATAGTATCTTGCTTGTTTATGTTGATTGTAGATAGATGGCTCATGATGTTGTTCCGTTGAATTTTAATGCGTTCCTTGAGAAAGCAAAGTTGAAAGATGATGGTAGCAATTACACGGACTGGGTCCGTAACTTGAGGATTATCCTCATTGCTGCACAGAAGAATTACGTTCTGGAAGCACCGCTGGGTGCCAGGCCTGCCGCAGGAGCAACGCCGGATGTTATGAATGTCTGGCAGAGCAAAGCTGATGACTACTCGATAGTTCAGTGTGTCATGCTTTACAACTTAGAATCGGGACTTCAACGACGTTTTGAACGTCATGGAGCATATGAGATGTTCCAGGAGTTGAAGTTAATATTTCAAGCAAATGCCCGGATTGAGAGATACGAAGTCTCCAATAAGTTCTATAGCTGCAAGATGGAGGAGAACAGTTCTGTCAGTGAGCATATACTTAAAATGTCTGGGTATAATAATCACTTGATTCAGTTGGGAGTTAATCTTCCGGATGACTGCGTCATTGACAGAATTCTCCAATCACTGCCACCAAGCTACAAGAGCTTCGTGATGAACTATAATATGCAAGGGATGAATAAGACTATTCCCGAGCTCTTCGCGATGCTGAAAGCTGCGGATGTAGAAATCAAGAAGGAGCATCAAGTGTTGATGGTCAACAAGACCACTAGTTTCAAAAAAAAGGCAAAGGGAAGAAGAAGGGGAACTTCAAAAAGAACGGCAAGCAAGTTGCTACTCAAGAGAAGAAACCCAAACCTGGACCTAAGCCTGAAACTGAGTGCTTCTATTGCAAGCAGACTGGTCACTGGAAGCGGAACTGCCCCAAGTATTTGGCGGATAAGAAGGATGGCAAGGTGAACAAAGGTATATGTGATATACATGTTATTGATGTGTACCTTACTAATGCTCGCAGTAGCACCTGGGTATTTGATACTGGTTCTGTTGCTAATATCTGCAACTTGAAACAGGGACTACGGATTAAGCGAAGATTGGCTAAGGACGAGGTGACGATGCGCGTGGGAAACGGTTCCAAAGTCGATGTGATCGCAGTCGGCACGCTACCTCTACATCTACCTTTGGGATTAATATTAGACCTGAATAATTGTTATTTGGTGCCAGCGTTGAGCATGAACATTATATCTGGATCTTGTTTGATGCAAGACGGTTATTCATTTAAATCAGAGAATAATGGTTGTTCTATTTATATGAGTAATATCTTTTATGGTCATGCACCCTTGAAGAGTGGTCTATTCTTGTTAAATCTCGATAGTAGTAATACACATATTCATAATGTTGAAACCAAAAGATGTAGAGTTGATAATGATAGTGCAACTTATTTGTGGCACTGCCGTTTAGGTCATATCGGTGTAAAGCGCATAAAGAAACTCCATACTGATGGACTTTTGGAACCACTTGATTATGAATCACTTGGTACTTGCGAACCGTGCCTCATAGGCAAGATGACTAAAACACCGTTCTCCGGTACTATGGAGAGAGCAACAGATTTGTTGGAAATCATACATACAGATGTATGTGGTCCAATGAATATTGAGGCTCGTGGCGGATATCGTTATTTTCTCACCTTCACAGATGATTTAAGTAGATATGGGTATATCTACTTAATGAAACATAAGTCTGAAACGTTTGAAAAGTTCAAGGAATTTCAGAGTAAAGTTGAAAATCATTGTAACAAGAAAATAAAGTTTCTACGATCTGATCGTGGGGGAGAATATTTGAGTTACGAGTTTGGTGTACATTTGAAAAATTGTGGAATAGTTTCGCAACTCACGCCACCCAGAACACCACAGCGTAATGGTGTATCCGAACGTCGTAATCGTACTTTACTGGATATGGTGCGATCTATGATGTCTCTTACTGATTTACCGCTATCGTTTTGGGGATATGCTCTAGAGACGGCCGCATTCACGTTAAATAGGGCACCATCAAAATCCGTTGAGACGACGCCTTATGAACTGTGGTTTGGCAAGAAACCAAAGTTGTCGTTTCTGAAAGTTTGGGGTTGCGATGCTTATGTGAAAAAGCTTCAACCTGATAAGCTCGAACCCAAATCGGAGAAATGTGTCTTCATAGGATATCCAAAGGAGACTATTGGATACACCTTCTATCACAGATCCGAAGGCAAGACTTTTGTTGCTAAATTTGGAAACTTTCTAGAGAAGAAGAGTTGTATATGATGCAACCAGAAGGTTTTGTCGATCCAAAGGGAGCTAACAAAGTGTGCAAGCTCCAGCGATCCATTTATGGACTGGTGCAAGCCTCTCGGAGTTGGAATAAATGTTTTGATAGTGTGATCAAAGCATTTGGTTTTATACAGACTTTTGGAGAAGCCTGTATTTACAAGAAAGTGAGTGGGAGCTCTGTAGCATTTCTGATATTATATGTGGATGACATATTACTAATTGGAAATGATGTAGAATTTCTGGATAGCATAAAGGGATACTTGAATAAGAGTTTTTCAATGAAAGACCTCGGTGAAGCTGCTTACATATTAGGCATTAAGATCTATAGAGATAGATCAAAACGCTTAATTGGACTTTCACAAACCACATACCTTAACAAATTTTTGAAGAAGTTCAAAATGGATCAAGCAAAGAAAGGGTTCTTGCCTGTGTTACAAGGTGTGAAGTTGAGTAAGACTCAATGCCCGACTACTGCAGAAGATAGAGAGAATATGAAATATGTTCCCTATGCATCAGCCATAGGATCTATCATGTATGCAATGTTATGTACCAGACCTGATGTGTGCCTTGCTATAAGTCTAGCAGGGAGGTACCAAAGTAATCCAGGAGTGGATCACTGGACAGCGGTCAAGAACATCCTGAAATACCTGAAAAGGACTAAGGATATGTTTCTCATATATGGAGGTGACAAAGAGCTCATCGTAAAAGGTTAAGTTGATGCAAGCTTTGACACAGATCCGGACGATTCTAAATCGCAAACCGGATACGTGTTTACATTAAACGGTGGGGCTGTAAGTTGGTGCAGTTCTAAACAAAGCGTTGTAGCGGGATCTACATGTGAAGCGGAGTACATAGCTGCTTCGGAAGCAACAAATGAAGGAGTCTGGATGAAGGAGTTCATATCCGATCTAGGTGTCATACCTAGTGCATCGGGTCTAATGAAAATCTTTTGTGACAATACTGGTGCAATTGCCTTGGCAAAGGAATCCAGATTTCACAAGAGAACCAAGCACATCAAGAGACGCTTCAATTCCATCCGGGATCTAGTCCAGGTGGGAGACATAGAGATTTGCAAGATACATACGGATCTGAATGTTGCAGACCCGTTGACTAAGCCTCTTCCACGAGCAAAACATGATCAGCACCAAGGCTCCATGGGTGTGAGAATCATTACTGTGTAATCTAGATTATTGACTCTAGTGCAAGTGGGAGACTGAAGGAAATATTCCCTAGAGGCAATAATAAAGTTATTATTTATTTCCTTATATCATGATAAATGTTTATTATTCATGCTAGAATTGTATTAACCGGAAACATAATACATGTGTGAATACATAGACAAATAAAGTGTCACTAGTATGCCTCTACTTGACTAGCTCGTTAATCAAAGATGGTTATGTTTCCTAACCATGAACAATGAGTTGTTATTTGATTAACGGGATCACATCATTAAGCGAATGATCTAATTGACATGACCCATTCCATTAGCTTAGCACTCGATCGTTTAGTATGTTGCTATTGCTTTCTTCATGACTTATACATGTTCCTATAACTATGAGATTATGCAACTCCCGTTTGCCGGAGGAACGCTTTGGGTGCTACCAAACGTCACAACATAACTGGGTGATTATAAAGGAGTACTACAGGTGTCTCCAAAGGTACATGTTGGGTTGGCGTATTTCGAGATTAGGATTTGTCACTCCGATTGTCGGAGAGGTATCTCTGGGCCCTCTCGGTAATGCACATCACTTAAGCCTTGCAAGCATTGCAACTAATAAGTTAGTTGCGGGATGATGTATTACAGAACGAGTAAAGAGACTTGCCAGTAACGAGATTGAACTAGGTATTTGGAATACCGACGATCGAATCTCGGACAAGTAACATACCGATGACAAAGGGAACGACGTATGTTGTTATGCGGTCTGACCGATAAAGATCTTCGTAGAATATGTAGGAGCCAATATGGGCATCCAGGTCCCGCTATTGGTTATTGACCGGAGACGTGTCTCGATCATGTCTACATTGTTCTCGAACCCGTAGGGTCCGCACGCTTAAGGTTACGATGACAGTTATATTATGAGTTTATGCATTTTGATGTACTGAAGGTTGTTCAGAGTCCCGGATGTGATCACGGACATGACGAGGAGTCTCGAAATGGCCGAGACATAAATATTGATATATTGGAAGCCTATGTTTGGATATCAGAAGTGTTCCGGGTGAAATCAGGATTTTACCGGAGTACCGGGAGGTTACCGGAACCCCCCGGGAGCTATATGGGCCTTAGTGGGCTTTAGTGGAAAAGAGAAGGGGCAGCCCAAGATGGGCCGCGCGCCTCCCCCCTCCCCTAGTCCTATTAGGACAAGGAGAGGTGGCCGTCCCCCCTCTCTCTTTTCCCCCTCCACGAATCCTATTCCAACTAGGATTGGGGGGGGGGGAATCCTACTCCCAGAGGGAGTAGGACTCTCCTGGCGCACCCTCCTTGGCCGGCCAGCCTCCCCCCTTAGTCCTTTATATACGGAGGCAGGGGCACCCCAGAGACACACAAGTTGATCCACATGATCTATTCCTTAGCCGTGTGCGGTGCCCCCAGCCACCATAGTCCTCGATAATATTGTAGCGGTGCTTAGGCGAAGCCCTGCAGCAGTAGCACGTCAAGATCGTCACCACGCCGTCGTGCTGACGGAACTCTTCCCCGACACTTTGCTGGATCGGAGTCCGGGGATCGTCATCGAGCTGAACGTGTGCTAGAACTAGGAGGTGCCGTAGTTTTGGTGCTTGATCGGTCGGATCGTGAAGGCGTACGACTACATCAACCAAACGCTTCCATTGTCGATCTACTAGGTATGTAGATCATACTCCCCCTCTCGTCTGAAGATCCACCGGACGACCGGTGTCCCTGCACCCAAGCCAAACGAGCGGACGTCCGACGCCACCGGACGACCAGCGATCGGATGACCGGTCCAGACCGGAAATCCGCTACACCAGCATCCGAGCGAGATCGAGCGGACGACCGGCCCCTACCGGACGTTCGGCCGCCCATGAGCCACCGGACGACCAGTCCCCAGCAGACGTCCGGTACCTGGCTGTGTCCAGTTGCGGGCTGAGGCCCATGTACCCCTTCACTTCACCCCCATTTGCACTAAGACTATAAATAGACCTCTCCCTCCTCCTTTCTAGGGTTAGCGTTGTGATAGCTCATTTGAGAGATAGAGCTACGCTCATCCATTACGGATCTACTCCACGAGAGAGACCGTGGCCCCTCTACGGAGAAGATCCGCTTGGATTCAAGACCCCCTCTTGGGTGGCCCCATCAAGACCTCCTCACGGAGAAGAACCGGTTACCGTGTATCATCCGTTGTTGACTTTGGATCTTGTATCTCTCTTTGTGTTTCGAGGATCTAGCACATGTGTAATCGAATCTTGTTGGTTTGAGTGATTCTCTCGTGTTTTCCCTCGTGAATCCCCTCGTGTTCTTCGTGTTTCTCTTTGGGATCCGCTCCTTTCGTGAAAGATCGGCCATCTAGGGTTCCACCCTACGTCAGATATCCTGACTTAATAGGAATGATAGACTATTCATATCAATAAAGAATTCCTTCTTTTCCGGGAGCTCATTCGCAAAGAACTCCAAAATTAAGCATGCTTGGCCTGGATTGATTTGAGGATGGGTGACCGACCGGCAAGTTGCTCCTCGGGTGTGCATGAGTGAAGATAAAGTATGCAGAAAAGACTAGTGTTGGTTTGTGGAGATAGTCTAGATCCCATTAGGCGTAACGTCTGGAAAACGGCGGTTGTGGACGGGGAGCTATCGCGAAAGCATGAACTACAATTACCAGCAGCATGCTATAAATAACGAATATGTACCAGCCGCATTTCACGGTTGGTCTCGCTGAAATCTAGCCAACAATACACTTAATCAGGAAAGTGCGGCATAAGCATTTTGTGGACATGCTAATGGTTTCAGCGTGGATGGTTTCTGCAAGTGCAACTCTTGCCACCCCTTATTGCTTTTGGAGTATTGATGACAAATCCGATTAAGGGACTATTGTGTTTGTCAGTGTACACATGATGCCATAGATAGAAGTCTCTGAAGATTTGACTTAACTAGTCGAAGATGACCCATAAAAATGTCTGGAGACTTTGAAGACAGTGGTGGTATGCGAAGACTATCGCCTGAAGACAATGAGATGAAGACTTACACTTTTGCTGGTTTCATTTTCTTCTTTCTTAAGTCATAGGAACCACCGCACTGTTAAGTGGGGGCAAGGTGATACGAAGTCAGAAACTGGCGTGGTGCTCATCCTAAAATCCCATGCCTTCTAGTGAAGACTTTGAGAGAAAGTCTATTTCACAGTTGGTTGACTCAGCGTTGCTTGTAGCCCAAGTAAGGTTGTCACGTGTGTTTTAAATCTGATCGTCGGTAAACGTGTCGGTTGGCCATTGACCTAGGTTCATTTCAGTTGTATCATGTCGGTTTGCCCCTAAATATAAATAGCAGCCCCCTTCCACCATAAGTTGGTGCCTGCTCCAAGTTATTACACGACTTATGTCATTTTAGAGCAACCCACCTCCGAAACTTTTGAGGGAGATTTACTGTGAGGAAAATTTCAAACACCTAGATCTCAAAGATTGAGAATTATCGAATACATTTTTTAGTGAACCGAAGACTTGTTACACTTGAAGGTTGTGATCTTCCAGACGGTTAGGCGTCATGTTCTGAGCATCCAAAAGTCATTTATGGATTGCCAGTGAACATGTTTGTAAAGATTTCAGAAGTCTACCTTGAAGACTTGCCTGAGTGACTGAGTGAGGTCTAGGTGATCTTAGCTCCTAGAGAGTAAAGTGAACAACTAGTCTTCTGAGTTAAATCTCAGCCTCTCCAACCAGATATATAGTTGTCACAACAACATAAATTGATCAAACAAATCATTTGTCTTCATCGAGAAGCTGGTTCTATCTCTTCATTACTTTACTTTCCATATTTGTATTGTGAAGCCATTGCTTGGTCATCTCCGTATCAAGACATTGCTTGAAGACATTCCTCATGATAATCTTTTCTGTCTTCCAATTTGTAGTTCTTAAGATTGTTTGCTTGTATGTTTGCCTGTTCTATATTTACTACTACCTAGTTTGCCTATTATCTCTTATGCTAATGTCATTAGCTTCTCATTTATTGCATGCTTAGAGTAGCTCTACTTATATTTTGCTTCCGCGCCTTCGAAGACATTGCCTGTTTGAAATACTTTCATAAAAATCTCCCATTCACCTATTGGAAATATGCCCTAGAGGCAATAATAAATTGATTATTGTTATATTTCCTTGTTCATGATAATCGTTTATTATCCATGCTAGAATTGTATTGATAGGAAACTCAGATACATGTGTGGATACATAGACAACACCATGTCCCTAGTAAGCCTCTAGTTGACTAGCTCGTTGATCAATAGATGGTTACGGTTTCCTGACCATGAACATTGGATGTCGTTGATAACAGGATCACATCATTAGGAGAATGATGTGATGGACAAGACCCAATCCTAAGCCTAGCACAAAGATCGTGTAGTTCGTATGCTAAAGCTTTTCTAGTGTCAAGTATCATTTCCTTAGACCATGAGATTGTGCAACTCCCGGATACCGTAGGAATACTTTGGGTGTGCCAAACGTCACAACGTAACTGGGTGGCTATAAAGGTACACTACAGGTATCTCCAAAAGTGTCTGTTGGGTTGGCACGAATCGAGACTGGGATTTGTCACTCCGTGTAAACGGAGAGGTATCTCTGGGCCCACTCGGTAGGACATCATCATAATGTGCACAATGTGATCAAGGAGTTGATCACGGGATGATGTGTTATGGAATGAGTAAAGAGACTTGTCGGTAACGAGATTGAACAAGGTATCGGGATACCGACGATCGAATCTCGGGCAAGTATCGTACCGCTAGACAAAGGGAATTGTATACGGGATTGATTAAGTCCTTGACATCGTGGTTCATCCGATGAGATCATCGTGGAACATGTGGGAGCCAACATGGGTATCCAGATCCCGCTGTTGGTTATTGACCGGAGAGTTATCTCGGTCATGTCTGCATGGTTCCCGAACCCGTAGGGTCTACACACTTAAGGTTCGATGACGCCAGGGTTATAAGGAACAGATATACGTGGTTACCGAATGTTGTTCGGAGTCCCGGATGAGATCCCGGACGTCACGAGGAGTTCCGGAATGGTCCTGAGGTAAAGATTTATATATGGGAAGTACGGTTTTGGTCACCAGAAAAGTTTCGGGGTTTATCGGTAACGTACCGGGACCACCGGGAGGGTCCCGGGGGTCCACCAAGTGGGGCCACAAGCCCCGGAGGGCTGCATGGGCCAAGTGTGGGAGGGGACCAGCCCCAAGTGGGCTGGTGCGCCCTCCCCCCCCCCACAAGGGCCCAAGGCGCCTAAGGGGAGGAGGGGGGGAAACCCTAAGGGCAGATGGGCCTTAGGGCCCCTGCCTGGTGTGCCTCCCTCTCCCCCTCCACCTGGCCGCCACCCAGATGGGATCTGGGGGCTGCCGCCACCCCTAGGGAGGGAACCCTAGGTGGGGGCGCAGCCCCTCCCCTCCCCCTATATATACTTGAGGTTTGGGCTACCCAAGACACACGAGTTCCTCTCCTTCTTGGCGCAGCCCTACCCCTCTCCCTCCTCGTCTCTTGCGGTGCTTGGCGAAGTCCTGCTGGAGTACCATGGTCCTGCACCACCACCACGCCATTGTGCTGCTGCTGGATGGAGTCTTCCTCAACCTCTCCCTCTCTCCTTGCTGGATCAAGGCATGGGAGACGTCACCGGGTGTACGTGTGTTGAACGCGGAGGTGTCGTCCGTTCGGCACTAGGATCTATGGTGATTTGGATCACGGCGAGTATGACCCCTTCAACCCCGTTCTCTTGAACGCTTCCGCTTAGCGATCTACAAGGGTATGTAGATGCACTCTCCTTCCCCTCGTTGCTGGTTTCTCCATAGATAGATCTTGGTGACACGTAGGAAAATTTTGAATTTCTGCTACGTTCCCCAACAGTGGCATCATGAGCCAGGTCTATGCGTAGTTTCTATGCATGATTAGAACACAAAGTAGTTGTGGGCGTTGATTTTGTTCAATATGCTTACCGTTACTAGTCCAATCTTGATTCGGCGGCATTGTGGGATGAAGCGGCCCGGACCGACCTTACACGTACTCTTACGTGAGACTGGTTCCACCGACTGACATGCACTAGTTGCATAAGGTGGCTAGCGGGTGTCTGTCTCTCCCACTTTAGTCGGATTGGATTCGATGAAAAGGGTCCTTATGAAGGGTAAATAGCAATTGGCATATCACGTTGTGGTTTTTGCGTAGGTAAGAAACGTTCTTGCTAGAAACCCATAGCAGCCACGTAAAACATGCAAACAACAATTAGAGGACGTCTAACTTGTTTTTGCAAGGTATGCTATGTGATGTGATATGGCCAAAGGATGTGATGAATGATATATGTGATGTATGAGATGATCATGTTCTTGTAATAGGAATCACGACTTGCATGTCGATGAGTATGACAGCCGGCAGGAGCCATAGGAGTTGTCTTAATTTATTTATGACCTGCGTGTCAACATAAACGTCATGTAATTACTTTACTTTATTGCTAACCGTTAGCTATAGTAGTAGAAGTAATAGTTGGCGAGACAACTTCATGAAGACACGATGATGGAGATCATGATGATGGAGATCATGGTGTCATGCCGGTGACGATGATGATCAAGGAGCCCCGAAGATGGAGATCAAAAGGAGCAATATGATATTGGCCATATCATGTCACTATTTGATCGCATGTGATGTTTATCATGTTTATACATCTTATTTGCTTAGAACGACGATAGTAAATAAGATGATTCCTCATTAAAATTTCAAGAAAGTGTTCCCTCTAACTATGCACCGTTGCGAAAGTTCGTCGTTTCGAAGCACCACGTGATGATCGGGTGTGATAGATTCTTACGTTCGAATACAACGGGTGTTGACGAGCCTAGCATGTACAGGCATGGCCTCGGAACACATGCAAAACACTTAGGTTGACTTGACGAGCCTAGCATGTACAGACATGGCCTCGGAACACAAGAGACCGAAAGGTCGAGCATGAGTCGTATGGTAGATACGATCAACATGAAGATGTTCACCGATGTTGACTAGTCCGTCTCACGTGATGATCCGACACGGCCTAGTTGACTCGGAACATGTAATCACTTAGATGACTAGAGGGATGTCTATCTGAGTGGGAGTTCATAAGATGAACTTAATTATCCTGAACATAGTCAAAAGGTCTTCGTAAATTATGTCGTGACTCGCGCTTCAGTTCTACTGTTTAGATATGTTCCTAAAGAAAATTTAGTTGAAAGTTGATAGTAGCAATTATGCGGACTAGGTCCATAAACTGAGGATTGTCCTCATTGCTTCATAGAAGGCTTATGTCCTTAATGCACCGCTCAGTGTGCTGAACCTAGAACGTCGTCTGTGGATGTTGCGAACATCTGACATACACATTTTGATAACTACGTGATAGTTCAGTTAAACGGTTTAGAGTTGAGGCACCGAAGACGTTTTGAAACGTCGCGAAACATATGAGATGTTTCAAGGGCTGAAATTGGGATTTCAGGCTCG
The DNA here is from genome assembly GCF_018294505.1 of Triticum aestivum. Lineage (NCBI taxonomy): Eukaryota > Viridiplantae > Streptophyta > Magnoliopsida > Poales > Poaceae > Triticum > Triticum aestivum. Next base: position 683,549,452 of record NC_057800.1, on the reverse strand, counting down.
TGCCCACGTCAAGAGGTATAAGACCTCCGACGATTTTCTTAGCCCACAAACTAAGGGAGAAAAGCTCAATTGTTGAGCTTGTGCTCAGATTGTCTGAGTACAACAATCATTTGAATCGAGTGGGAGTTGATCTTCCAGATGAGATAGTGATGTTTCTCCGAAGTCATTGCCACCAAGCTGCTAGAGCTTCATGATGAACTATAATATATCAGGGACATATATGATGATCCTTGAGATATTCGCGATGTTTGTGTCAGGACCCCGACTCGATGTCACATCGATCTAGCCGGTAACACCTCATATCACTTTGCGGCCTCACGCACGGTATCCCCACGGGTGTCGTCTTACCTTTTCCCGGGACCGTTTGCGCCTTTTGGCTCACGTATATGATAGAGTCGCTAGCATCCATATGATAAGGAGCCCGGGCTGACATGACTAGTCGTAAACCCAAAGTGGCACAGACTTACAGGGACAGGCATCCATGACCCAGCTTCGAACGTGTCGGTCATCAGCAAGTGGGTCCGGGCTGTAGCACTGGGCTAGCAGGACTCCGGTAAACCGGGCTGTAGCGGGCTAACAGGACTCCGGTACTCAAAGCGTGACATTTCCCCGAAAGGACAGACACAGGAACGAAGAAGGACACATGCCGGCCAGCCTAAGTGTTCCAGAGCAGTAGCAAGCTACCATGGCTCAGCGGTAACACTAGGAGACATTTCCCGGTAAGAGAGGCTACTAAAGATAAACAACTAGATAGTCAGATCCCACACATAGCACTACACATTACACGTATGCATAACATGCAAGTATGTGCTGTACATCATGGCATCACAGCATAACTCAACAATTATATGGATAAAGGCTCAGAAGAGCCATCAAAGCATTTATTGCAAACAGGGGTCACAAGACCCGTCATACAGAGCATACAAGCAACAAGCGGAAGCATTACATGTCTGGGTACAGACATCTATAAATGAAAAAGGCTGGAAGCCTAACTATCTACAACATCCGATCAAGATCGTAGCTGAGGTACTAGCTACTAGTCGAAGTCCACAAGAACACTAGTAAGACCGAAGTCTCCGCTGCAAAAACATAAATAAAGCAACATGAGTACAAAGGTACTCAGCAAGACTTACATCAGATCCTATCATACATGCATTTGTATCAAGAGGGTAATGTGGGGTTTAGTTGCAGCAAGCCAGCTTTGACTCTGTGGCTATCCTGTTCTACGACTACCAGAAACTTTTGAGGTGAAACAACGAACACGAGTCCACTAATCACCACACAATACACTACTATGGATTCATCCCCGTCTCCCTACGAGAAGGCCATCCATAGCACTCACACTTGTCTTGAGCATTTTATAGTATCCACTTCAAGTTGTCTATGTACCATGTAAGCATCCAAGAAGTCCATAACCGCGGACCCGGCTATTCGAATAGATCATGTTAACCCTGCAGGGGTGTACTTCTTCACACACGCTCTCGCCACTTACCGCCATGTACACGTCATGTATCTCGGCAACCTTCAAGCGGAAGCCTGGCGAGGGTGTCGGCCACGACCTGACTAACCACACAAGACTCTAGTCCAGGTTTATCGCCTATTCGGGTTCCATCCGCAAGGAGATCCGGCCGGGGTGTCGCTCACGGCCCCAAACGATGTGTACAGGGTTCCCGAGCCCACCAACTGGGTGCCACTCGGTACACCAGGCCACGTGTGCCTAGTCTGTCCCAAGCCCACCCTGCCGGGTGCCACTTGGTAGAAAAATAGCACTACCTACAAACACCAGAAACTAGTTGCGACTCCCGGACAGAGATCAAGTTGGTTAATAAGTCGAGAGGGCTTGGAGCGCCCGGAGCCCAATGTGTGGTAGTATCGAGTCATTGGACAACATACACAGAACTCAGGGCTTAAGGACGGTTCCAGTGAGACAACCCACCATGTACTCCTACATGGCCTCTCACCTCTACCTTTACCAAATCGTGTTCACACACTTAACTCTCAGCAATAGAACATATCGTGACACTCCAATTCATTCCCAATGAACCAGACCTGACACACTCTAAGCAATAGCAGGCATAGCATGGTAGGAACACAACAATGGCTTCAATCAACTCCTACACATGCTAGTGGGTTTCAACTATTTACTGTGGCAATGACAGGTCATGCAGAGGAATGGGTTCAACTACCGCAGCACAAAGTAGCAGATGAATCGTTGTTGTCCTAATGCAATAACTGAGAGCAGGAGCGAGAGAGTAGGGTTTTATCGAAATGAACAAGGGGGGGTTGCTTGCCTGGTAAATCAACAAGGGAGGCACTGCTTCACAGACAGGTACTCTGGAACGTCTCCGGAGCAGGACCTATCGAGAAGGAACGGTGCCGGCAATCAATACACAATCATATGCAACAATATGATGCATGAACATGGCATGTAG